>NW_007253085.1:112178-148536 GCF_000164805.1 Carlito syrichta
GCAGCCATAAAAAAGACAAAATCATGATTTCGCAGCAACCTGGATGGAACTAGAGTCTATAATACTGAGTGACCTCACACAGAAACAAAGATCAGAATATCACATGTTCTCACTCATATAATGGACCTTGAACATCCAATGTAATACTATAAGAAAATGACTGACGGTACTAGGAAACTATGGGGGGGAGGGAGATGGGATTAACAGTAGCAAATATCTGTCTGGGGCTGGGAAAACACCTCTTATCAACAGGGTGTCTGAATGAAACGTAATTGTACACCTAACCCTTAACTGTACCCCACAAAACTATAATAAAAATACTGATTAATTATTAAAAAAAAAAAAAAAATGGTGCATGAATAATGTGTATCCATACATATGCAAAGAAAATGTAAGCACTGAGCTTACACGTTTTACAGATTTAAATCAAAATAGATCATAGATCTAAAAGAAAACTGTAACCATAAAATTTCTACAAGATATTGTAGTGGGAAATATAGATTATATGGGATTTGGCTCTCAGTTTTGGATACAACATCCGAAACACAACTCTTGAAAAAGAAAAATGAAAAGTTGGACTTTACTAAAATTAATAAATTCTGCTCTGCTAAAACACTAAAATAATAATAAAAAAATATTAACCACAAACTGGTTGCAAGACAGTTAACTGAAAAAAAAAACCCAAAACTGGTGTTCAAAACATACAAAGAACTCTTAATATTCAAAAATAGAAAAATCAACAACCCAATTTTTTAAAAAATGGTCAAATGTTCTAAACAGACAACTCACCAAAGAAAGTACATAAATAAGCATATGAAAAGATGCTTAGAAAGAATTGATGAATTTTATCAAATTCTTTTTTCTGCACCTAATAAAATAATGACATGATTCTTGGTTTTATACCTGTTCATGTGATGAATTTTGTTCATTGATTTGTATATGTTAAAGCGGTCTTGCACCTAGGTGTCAAAAGAGCATTCCTTAAAATCATAGAACCATTCAAGACAAACTTGCAGCCAACATAATCGTTAACAGGAAGAAGCTGAAAACATTCACCCTAAGAACTGGAACAAGATAAGGAGGTCCCTCTGCTCCCACCTATTTAACATAGTACTAAAAGTCCTACTCAGATCAGTCCAGCAGGAGAAAAAGTTAGGAGTACCCAAATAAGAAAATAGGAAGTTAAAGTATCCCTCTTTGCAGATGATATGATTCTCAACGTAGAAAACACTGAGTATCTGTCAAAAATCTCCTGCCACTGATAAATGACTGTTGGTTGGTAGATGCTACTGCTCTTGGCCTAAGAATTTTTGGGAAGAACTAAGAAGATGATAGGAACTCTCAGAACTTGATGGGGTAGCAGAAATTTCACCACTCAAATTTGTCCTTCTCAGAAACCTCACCATTCACCCCTTATCACCTAGTAATAAACAAAAATCGAACCATTAAAACAAAAAGAAAAAGTGATCAGCATCACATCATCAGAGATTTGCAAATTATAGCAATGAATTACAACCACTCACTTATATGAATATTTGAAATCTAAAAACATAACAATACCAAATGCTGATACAGATACAGAGCAACAGGAGAACATGCATTGCTAGTAGAAATGGCACAGCCACTTTGAAAAATATTTTGGCAGTTTCTTACAATGTTAAATAGACTTACCATATCACCCAGCAATCAAACTCCTAGGTATTTACCTAATTGAATTGCACTATTCTGTATAATAATGTAGTGATGGATACATGACATTATGCATTGTCAAAACCTATAGAACCATACAACTCAAAGAGTAAATCTTAATTTAAACTATTGATTTTAGTAAAAACTACTCATTAATTGTGAAAGTTAATAATATGTAAACTTTGTGTGTGTGTGTGTGTGTGTGTGTGTGTGAGAGAGAGAGAGAGAGAGAGAAAGGAGTATATGGCAATCTCCATAATCCTTGCTTTATTTTTATTTAAATCTAAAATTTTATAAAAATAAAGTCTATTAATTTAAAAACAAAATAAAATGATAATCTACCAAATTTGCCTCTGAAATATTTAGATACTAATGTTTTTAAATAAAAGGCATATCTTAATCCATTCTCTTTTCTTACACTCTTTCCTTTCCTCCTTCTTACCTTTTCATTTACTTATATGCACTGTGATTTTTCTCACCATTACTTTTTCTCCAAATATCTCCTTTTATCCTGTAGCTTCTTTCTAAATTCTGCAAAATAAATAAAGTCTCCTAAAAAATTTATTAAAATTATATCTACCTTGTTGATACATTAGCTAAAACATGGGTGCTATTATTGAATTTATACTTCCATCACCATCATGTCCAAAAATCAAATGTATTTTGAGAAAGTATCAATGTAGGCTATGGATTTATTTTACATTTGGCTTATTATAACATAGAATATTGAAGTAAAATAGTTAAAGCCTTTTGTTGTGTTTATTCATCTGTCTTTTCAATTTAATTACTTCACTAAAGTAGACAAATTTGATAAGACTAGAAGACATGTTACTATTGAATAATTTACACAATTTATTTTAATATTAATATATTTATTAATATAAATATGGAGGAACATGCATGTCTTATTTTATAAAAGTAAGCAGTTGTAACAATAAATCTTAAAATTTTAATTGTGATTCAGATAATAAAACATAAGTTAAAGAGACTTTAAAGCATTTTTCTTCTTTTTTAAAAATTTTATTTAGAGATGGATACAATTCAGGGTTAGGTGTACAATTGGTCACTGTACAGGTAAAGTTTAGGCCCCACTTTGGTTCCTACTTTACCTAGTTTGAGATCAGGTGCCTTTATTGATGAAGTATGCCCCACTGTTCCCTGGCAGTTTTCCACTACTGCAAATCCCTTTCTTATAGCATTATGATAATTGTTCAGGGTCTGTTTATGAGTGAGAACATGTGGTACTCAGTTCTTTTTTCTGTGATAGATCACTGAGTATTACAGTTCTACATACATCCAAGTTGCTGAGAAGTTCATAATTTTGCCCTTCTTTATAGCTGCATAATATTCTATTATGTATATGTACCACATTTTTTAATCCGCTCCACTTGTGATGGGTAGCATGGATGGTTACATGTTTTTGCTATTATGAATAATGCTACAAGAAACATATGTTCAGGTATCTTTTTCATAGAGTGAATTGAGTGCCTCCAGTTATATTCCCAGTAGGGGAATTGCTGGATCTTATGGAAGGTTGATTTTTAGATCTTATAGGAATTGCCACACCGTTTTTCACAGAGATTGAACTACTTTACACTCCCACCAACAGTGTAGAAGTGTTCCCTTTTCCACACATCCTTTCCAGTATCTGTTGTTTTCTGAGTTATCGATGATGGCCATTCTAACTGGAGTTGAGTGGTATCTCAGTGTGGTTTCAATTCACTTTTTCTTGATGATTAGTGAAGCTGAGAATTTTTTAATATATCTGTTGACTGCTTATATGTCTTCTTTTGAGAAATGTCTATTCATATTTTTTGCTCGCTTTTTAATAGGGCTGCTTGTTTGTTTGTTTGTTTTCTTTTCAGCTTGTTTGAGTGCCTTGTAGATCCTAGATGTTAGGCCTTTGTCAGATATACAGTTGGCAAATATTTTTTTCCCATTCTGTGGGTTGTCTCCCCACTCTCTTGATGATTTATTTTGTTTTGCAGAAGTTTGTCAGTTTGATGAGATCCCACTTGTCTAACTTATCTCTTATAGCATGGGCACTAGGGGTTGCCATGAACCCCTAGTTGCCAGTTCGTTTCCCTAAGGGTGGTTTCCACATTTTCTAAGGTTTTCATAGTTTGAGGTTTTACATTTAAATTTTGTATCTATTTAGAGTTGGTTTTTGTGTATGGTCATAGTAGAGGTTTTGTTTTAATCTTCTGCATGTGGTCAGCCAGTTTTTTCAGCACCATTTACTGAATAGGTTCTCCTTTCCCTAGTAGTTGTTGGTGGAGGCTTTGCCAAAGATGAGTTGGTTGAGAAATTGAGGTTTTGCTTTTGGAATCTCTATCCTGTTACCTCCCTCGATCTATATGCCTGTTCTTGTACCAATATTATGCTGTTTTGATTATTGTAGCTTTATAATAACATTTAAAGTCTGGAAGTGTGATTGCTTCTACTGTTTTTCTTTTGTTGCGGATTGTTTTTTCTATTCCTGGTTGTTTATATTTCCATAGGAATTTCTTTATTGTCATTTCCAGGTCTGAGAAGAATGATGCTGGTAATTTAATGGGCATTGTGTTAAATATGTAGATTGCCTTGGGTAGGATGGACATCTTAACAATATTGATTCTTCCAGTCCATGAGCATAGACTATTTTTCCATTTGTTTGTGTTATCTTGGATTTCTTTGAACAGTGTTTTGTAGTTTGTATTGTAAAGTCCTTTCAATTCTCTGGCTAGGAAGATGCCAAGGTATTTCATTTTTAGTGTCGCTCTTGTTGTTATTGTGAATGGAATTTTGCTTTTTATTTGTTTCTCTGCCTGTTTGTTGTTGGTTTATAAGAATGTGACTATCTTTTGAACTTCAATTTTGTACCCTGAGACTTTTCCGAAGTTTTTTATTGATGTAAGAAGATTTTTGACAGATTCTCTTGAATTTTCATAGGATAGAATCATATCATCAGAAAAGAGGGATAACTTGAATTCTTCTTTTTCTATTTGGATACCCCTTATTTCCTTCTCTTGATTGACTGCTCTAGCTGAGACTTCCAACACTGTATTGAACAGGAGGGGTGAAAGTGGGCAACCTTGACTTATTCCAATTTTCAATGAAAATGCTTTGAATTTTTGTGCATTTAGCAATATGTTGGCTGTGGGTTTATCATAGATGGCTCTTACTATTTTGAAATATGTTCCTTCTATGCCTAGGTGTTCAAGAGTTTTTAACAAGAAGAGATGCATCTAATGATATAATTTGTGATTCCTATTTTTATATCTGCTGATGTGTTTAATTACATTTATGTTCTTGTGGATGTTGAACCAACACTGCATCCTGAGGATGAAACCTCCTTGGTCATGGTGAATAATTTTTGAGATGTATTGTTGGATCCACATATTTTTAAAAGATATCTTTGGTGTCTGTGTAAAGAGTGGAAAAGTAGCATCATGGTAATGGGGGAAATCATTCTAGAAAATAATAAAATGATCAAGTTAAGCAATGAAGAAGTTTGCACTAAGGTTTTATCAGAGGAGATATATTCAAAAATACATTTTAATGATAGATTTGGTCAGAAGTATTTCTTTTTTTTATTATGGTTTTGTGGGGTACAGTTAAGGGTTAGGTGTACAATTACATTTCATTCAGGCACCCTGTTGATAAGAGGTGTTTTCCCATCCCCAGATAGATATTTGCTACTCTTAATCCCATCCCCCTCCATAGTTTCCCAGTACTGTCAGTCATTTTCTTATAGTATTACATTGGATGTTCAAGGTCCATTATATGAGTGAGAACATGTGATACTCGGATCTTTGTTTCTGTGAGAGGTCACTCAGTATTATAGACTCTAGTTCCATCCAGGTTGCTGCGAAATTCATGATTTTGTTCTTTTTTTATGGCTGCGTAGTATTCCATTGTGTATATGTACCACATTTTTTTAATCCAGTCCTCTTTTGATGGGCAGTATGGTTGTTTCCAGGTTCTTGCTATTGTGAACAATGCTGCAATAAACATACGTGTGCAGGTATCTTTTTTATAGAGTGATTTGAGTTCTTCAGGGTATATTCCCAGTAGGGGGATTGCGGGGTCATATGGAAGGTTGATTTTTAGAGCTTTTAGGAATCGCCACATTTTCTTTATCAGTGAAAAGTAGAACAGATAATTATTGAAAAAGTTCATTTGCAATGAACATTCTATACCTCAGCAAGTCTAAAAATAAACCTGTTTTAAAATATTTGATTATTTTCACAAGTAGCTGTAGTCAGTAATCAAATTTGCCAAGCACAATGGCTTACAACTGTAATCCCAACACTTTGAATGGTCAAGGAGAAAGGATTACTTGAGACCAGAAGTTTGAGACAAACTTAGGCAACATAGTTAAAAAAAAAAAATTAGCCAGGTGTGGTGGCACATGCCTGTAGTCCCAATACTAAGGAGACTGAGGTGGAGAGCTCAGATGTCTAGGCTGCAGAGAGCTGTTTCCAGTCTGGGCTACAGAGTGAGAGCCTCATTAAAATTTTTTTAAAAAGGCAAATTTGCATACCCATCCTTTGAATAGTGAAGGCAATAATATGAAGAAATTTAAAGATTTTTTAAAATGTGCCTTCTTGTGTTTTATTATTTTGTGTTAGGTGTATTAAGTCCACAATTTTAACTCAATTTGAAATTCAGAATTGCTAACTTTGTAAAAAAAACTTACAAGGTTTTTCTTCAAAGTTGAAAGTCCTCTTTTGTTCCTTTAGACAAAAAAATAGCATTTATATGGAAACAGATTTGTTATTTATTGATAACTGAGTGCCTTTCTCTTGGAGACATTTTTTTTTCATAGATAATTCCAGATCCTCTTCATCTATTCCCACCAGATATGCACTGAGGTTCCTGAGAAGTCACTTTGTTTTAAAGATACCATAATCTCTGTTTATTTTGCTTAACCATCTGCAGTTTATAACAGAAAATCTTTTTTCTATATCAGTCTATGCTTCATATAAAGGGTGGCATTGCTTGTTTTTGTTTCTCTCCCACAAATTGCCAATCAAAGCCTTAAACATCTCTGCTAATATTCCAATTGAAGTTCATATTTAATTCCAATTACATAAATATAAATAAATTTCTTCACTTATTCCTGTATCTTTTTTTCCCATGATAATCAGACTTACTATTTCAGATCAGGGAAGAGTTTATATGACATATCAATCTAGCACTAGTCAAACTTTAATCACTTTAGGTTATTACAAAGTCCTGATATAAGCAAACACTTTGAGGGCAAATACTAACAGTTCACTAGAAAATGTTCCCATTACTTTACTTTCTTCTGTGTTAAAGAGAGTGATAGGTGTTATCACAACAGTGAATTCTCTCAGTACCTTAGAGTTTATGGAGTGAATATTCCACAATTAAAAAAAAAATTGTTTGTGCCTTTCTTTTTTATTTCAATAGCTTTGAGGGGTCCAAGTAGTTTTTCATCTGGAATTTAGGAGTATCTACCACCTCTACTTGTGCACATTGTTCATTAATTTTTTTTTGTCCTTCCAATCCTTCCTCCTCTTCCTCCCCTTCCTCTTCTGAGTCTCCAGTGTTCATTTCCCATTCTCTATATCTTCATATATCCTTAGTTTAGCTCCCACTTATAAGTTAAAACATATGGTGTTTGGTTTTCTGTTCTTGACTTAGTTCACTTAAAATGATGTAATTTCTTTTGCAACAACTTGGATGGAATTAGAGAATATCATCCTATTATCTTTTAATTAAAGAATTGAACATAACCTGTGCTCAACATAAGTCTTCATTCACATTTCTTTAAAAAAGCATTTCTTTCAATACAGTGTCAGGCAAAGCAAAGAAAGGTAGTATATCAAATCAGTTTGATATCAAATCCTACTATTTGCTATCCTCTGAAATTAGGATAGGTAGAAAATTAAAGCTGGATATTATTTTTGCTCTAAAACATAGTGATTAGTTAAATATAAATTATAGTAAAACCTAGTAAACATTTAGAGAACTGTATTTCCTGAAGAAAATCAAAGTCTGCTCAGCAACTGTATGTAACAGTTTACCTAAAGTACACTTGGTTTTTCTAACCTACTGTAACAGAAGGAGGCTGTCAACCATGTGGAAGTTTTTCACAGAGAAGTAAAATAACTATACTTGCCAATTTGGGTAGCCAGGTTGACAAAGGATCTTATAGTAAAACCAGAACTGGATATTCTTGGCATTGATGCTCAACAATTATATAGGTTTAACTGACTTTTAAATGATCTCACATCAAATTATAAAATATATATTTATTTTAATATTATTTTTCAAATGCTTGTCCTCTTTTATTTATCTCAAGCAGATCTCTAACTTTTCAGTTACTAATGATCTGATTTTCAGATACAAGAATATTACACAATATAAATAAGTCTAAATAAAAACCATATAAGTAATCTAAAGAAAACTTTTATTAAATTTAAGCTTTCAGCCGGGTTTGGTGGCTCAGCCTGTAATCCCGCACTTTTAGGAGGCTGAGCTGAGTGGATTGCCTGAGCCCGCGGGTTCGAGACCCGCCTGGGCAGCGAGACCTCATCTCTACAATAAATCAAAAAATCTGCGGTGGCTGGGAGTGGCCACTACACTCCAGTCTGGGCGACAGAGTGAGACTCCAACTCAAAAAAAAAAAAAAAATTTAAGCTTTCACCTTATTTCCATAACTATTGCAATGATCTCATTTCAGAAACCTACAGTGAGAAAGGGTGGTATGTTTTCTCTTTTTTATCCTCATGTTGTCTCTTTCTTCTTTGGATATTCTCAAAGTAGACACATGTCAACACTTGGATAGGGATACGAAGATGAGTACAGGGTCCAGGACATATTACACGGGACATTATTTGTAATATAGTGCTGGTATTTCTTATAACATAGATGCCAAATGTCACTTTAGTTCTTGTAGAGTAATTCTTTTTTGTTTTTACATGCTTGGAAACAACTGATGTTATCTTTCTTGACACAAGTGATTAACTCTTGATTTCGTTGTTTATACATTCCTCAACAAATCTGAGTTCTGTACATTGACCCCCAAAAGACTCTTTCTGCTATCATCTCTTGCCATGTCAAAAAGCCTTATCAAGAGTGTTCCAACACCCTCTGAAAAATCCATTCTGTCCCATAGGAAACATTTGATATGTTGACTCTTCACAAGTAAAAGTGCAGCTCTGCCTCAGGGGCCATTCTAGCCAACTCCCTGATAATAAATTTTATTAAATGAGTATCAGGCACTAGTCCCTGCCTTCTAAACTTTAGAACAAATGTGCCAATTATCCTAAGAATGCCTTGTCAACCTCCTTTCCCTTGACAAAGGGAGAGGAAACAAGGAAAACATAAAACTATGTTTATCCTTAAAAAATGCTTTCTTAATAAGTTTGTTCCATCTAGATAAATTATATAGACTGTGATATGACAATAGACATAGTTTCTTGAAATTTTAGTGTACTTTACATAAATTGTTTGGGACTCATTTAGACTATATGTAGTGCATGACACTTATTTTTGTCAATATCAATTCTAAGGCATAAAAATTCCCATGTTAAGCATACATGGGTCCTTCCCTGACATGAAAGAACCTCCTTATTGTTTAAGATGAGATATTTTTCTCTAATATGTAACAATAGACTGTGCTAGCTTGAGCTGATATATGTCATCAGTATGATATTACATATAACAAAATTCTCATCTCAACTCAGGCAGTATATTTTCATTTCGGTCAATATATTTTCATTTCATTCTAATGTAGCTAAAATTTTTAATGTTTTATCTTTATATAACATTTTAATGCAGGTTATAGGTGGATTTGTGTTCCCTCACAAAAAATTTGAGAGCCCCTAATACCTGTGTGTATGACTCAAACTGAGAATGGAGTCATTACTGATGCAATTAGTTAAGATAAAGTCATACTTAAGTAAGGTGGGCCCTGAAAACAACATGACTGGTATCATTAAAGAAAGAAAAACTTTGGACACAGACAAAGAAAAAAGTCATGAAAATGCCTGCAGGAGTTATGATATCACAAGCCTGCAGCTACCAAAAACTAAAATAAACAAATATATAAATGATTTAAAAATAAAATAAAAGAATTTATCTCCTAGGGGCTTCAGAGGAAACACGGTCTTGCCAACACATTGATTTAAAATTTTTAGCAACCATAAGATGTAAAAGAGTAAATTTCTGTTATTTTTAGCCACCCAGTTTTGGAAGCCCTGAGAGAATATATACAGTGCATATGAAGTTATTATTAGCTGAGAAGATGACAAATAGTCAGAATCTTGAAAAAAATATTCCATTTATATCACTTAATACTATAGTTTAATGATTCAGAAATGATTTAGAAATAATAGGATTGAAGAACAATAAAATATAATTGAACTCTACTATGTATCATAACCTGATAATAGACTAAGATGTCTATTCTTGAAAAGTAGATGTTATTAATCACATTTAATAAGTAAAACAAGATACTCAGGGTTGAGAGAAAGAAGTGAGGAGAGATCCATTCTGCCTCTTTGTAAGTATTTCTAAATACTTTGTCTAAACATACCATTAGTAAATATTCAAAGGAATAATTAATTTTAATTCTTCCATTTTCTAAGTTTTTGGAGTGGTTGGCCAGTCATAAGTTCATAAATTAAGTAAGAAACAATGAAAGGTAGCCTATGATTAATCTCCACATTGAAATCTTCCTTTGAAATTTTTTTGAAAATATATCACTTTTTAAAAAACTTAAACATAGTAACTTCTATTTTATAATTAAGTCTATAAAAATAGAGGAGGTTTTGGTATGAGATCTTTACTGTGAAATAGTGCATAACTGATAATGGGGCTACTTACTGCCATTTTAATTACAGTAGACACAAATTGCCCCTGTGTGAAAAAATATAGGAAAAAAATCTAATAAAAATGTCTTGCTTGGCATTAAGAGAAAATACCTATATAAAGCACACAGCATGAACATTAGTCATTTCATTCTATCATTTTTATCATAGAGAGCATTCTCTATTTTCTTAACTAAATTGCTTTTTTCTCCTTATGGCCTCCGCTTTAACATCAACTCTATTCTAATATCTCATAGAAAAAAAAAATAATTCATTTGCCATATGTGTATCATTTTAATTGAAAATTTATGTTAGCATTTAAATCTCAATCCTTTCAAAAATAAATATATTAAGGTTATTGCTGTGTTAGAAAATTGCCCTGACTATACCTATTTGCAAAGTATTTTTTTTTTCTGTAAAGTGGTTATCCAGAGAAAATCAGTCTACTAAGTATAAGAATAAGATAGTTGTAAAGTTGTTTTTTTTTTTTTTCTAGGTAGTATACTCTAGTTTTCCTTTTTATTTGTTTCTTTCTTTTAAAAGCAGCTTATTATAAAGAAGTGGGGAACAATTCAGGGTTAGGTATACAAATGTTAATTATGCAGGTACCCTTTCTGATGAGGTGTGCCTCCTGCCCCCGACTGTTTCCCTCAACTGTCAATCCAACCCCCCTCTCCTGGCAGTTTTCCACTACTGCCAGCCCTTTCTTATAGCATTATGATAGTTGTTTAAGGTTGCTTATGAGAGAGAACATGTAGTTCTCTGTTCTTTTTTTCTGTGATAGATCACTGAGTATGATAGACTAAATTCAACCAAGTTGCTATGAAGTCCATATGTTTGTGCTTCTTTACGGCAGCATAATATTTCATTGTGCATTAGTTTCACATTTTTTACATCCAGTCCAGTTTTAATGGCAGTGTACTTGGTTCCATGTTTTTATTATTGGGAATAGAGTTCTAATAAACATGAATGTGCAGGTATCTTTTTTGTAGAATGATTCGCGCTCCTCTGGGCATATTCCCAATAGGGAGATTGCTGAGTCATATGGAAAATCAATTTCTAGTTCTTTCAGAAATCACCACACTGTCTTCCAAAGAGGTTGCACTAGTTTGCATTCCCACCAGCAGTGTAGAAGCGTTCCTTTTTCTCTGCATCTTCCCTAGCATCTGACGTTGTTTGTTTTATTAATGATGGCCATTCTTACTGGGGTTAGGTGGTATCTCAGTGTGGTTTTGATTTGCATTTCTCTGACAATTAGTGAGGCTGAACATTTTTCATGTGTCTTTTGTCTACCTGTATATCTTTTTTTCCCCTTTATTTCAAAGATGTGGGATACAATTTAGGGTTAGGTATACAAATATTCATTATACAGGTACCCTTGATGATGAGGCATGCCCCTCCCATCCCTGGCAGTTTAGCTCAACTACCAATTCCACCCGTCCTTCCACGACAGTTTTCCATTACTGCCAATTCCTTTCTTATAGTATTATGATAATTGTTCAAGCTTCACTTATAAGTGAGAACATAGGGCTCTTTATTCTTTGTTTTTGTGATAGATCACTGAGTATGATAGACTCTAAATCAATCCAAGTTTCTGCAAAGTCCATATGTTTGTCCTCTATGGCTGCATAATATTCCATTGTGTATAGGTACCACATTTTTTTATCCAGTCCAGCCTCAATGTACAGCATGGTTGGTTCCTTGTTTTTGCTATTGTGAATAGAGCTGCAACAAACATGCACATGCAAGTATCTTTTTGGTAGAAAGACTTGAGCTCCTCCAGGTATATTACCAGTTGGGGGATTGTTGGGTCATATGGAAGGTCAAATTCTAGTTCTTTCAGAAATCACCACACTGTCTTCCAAAGAGATTGCACTAGATTGTATGCCCTCCAACAGGATAGAAGGATTCCTTTTTCACCACATCCTTGTCAGCATCGGTTGTTGTTAGGAATGATTCTTACTTGTGTTAGGTGGTATATCAATGTGGTTAATATGACAAGCACAGAAAGCAGGATAAATCTAGCAGAAGAAAGAATCCCATATATCTTCTTTTGAGAAGAGTCTATTCATGTCTTTTTGCCCACCTTTTAATGGGGTTGTTTTTTTTTTTTTTCTTTTTGGCTCATTTGAGTTCCTTTTAGATCCTAGAAGTTAGACTTTTGTCAGATATACAATTGGCAAATATTTTTTCCCATTCTGTAGGCTGTCTCCCTGCTCTCTTATCGGTGTCTTTTGCTTTGCAGAAGCTTATGGGTTTGATGAGGCCCCACTTGTCTCTCTTATCTCTTATGGTACGGCCACTTGGAGTTTTGATCAGGAATTGGTTGCCAGTTCCAATGGCTGTGAGGGTGTTTTCTGCATTTTCTAAGATTCTTGTAGTTTGAGATTTTATGTTTAGGTCTTTGATCCATTTAGAGTTAATTTTTGTGTATGGTGATAGGTAGGGATCCTGTTTCAATCTTCTGGATGTGATCAGCCAGTGATCAGCCTTCTGGATGTGATTTCCCAGCACCATTTGCTGAATAGGTTCTCTTCTAGTCCGTGGTTGTTGTTGGAGGTTTTTTCAAAGATGAGTTGGTTGTGAAACTGGGTCTTTGCTTCTGGAGTTTCTATCTGTTCCATTGGTGCATATGCCTATTCTTGTACCAATACCATGCTGTTTTGATTATTATAACCTTATGGTATTTTGGATTCTGGAAGTGTGATATTTCCTGCTTTGTTTCTTTTGTTAAGGATTGTTTTGACTATTCCTGGTCATTTATGTTTCCATAAGAATTTCTGTATTGTCATTTCCAGATCTAAAAATGATGCTGGTAATTTAACGGGTATAGCACTGAATTTATAGATTGTCTTTGGTAGGATGGACATCTTAACAATGTTGATTCTTCCTATCCATGAGCAAGGAATATTTTTCCCTTTGTTTATGTCTTCTTGGATTCCTTTGAACAGTGTTTTGTAGTACTCATTGTAAATGTCTTTCAATTCTCTGGTTAGGTGATGCTGAGGTATTTTTTTTCTTTGCAACCATTGTGAATAGGGTTGTGTTTTTTATTTGATACTTCGCCTGCTTGTTGTTGGTGTATACAAATGCAACTGTCTTTTGCACATTTATTTCACAACCCGAGACTTTGTGAAAGTCATTTATCAGTGCAAGCAGGTTTTTGACAGATTCTCTTGGATTTTTGAGGTATAAAATCACATTGTCAGTAAAGAGGGATAACTTAACTTTCTCTTTGGATACTCCAGATTTCCATCTGTTTTCTAATTGTTCTAGCTAGGACTTTCAATACAATGTTGAACAAGAGGGATGAGAGTGGGAAGCCTTGTCTTGTTCCAGTTTTCAGGGGAAATATTTCCAGTTTCTGTCCATTTAGCAATATGCTAGCTGTGGGTTTATCATAGATGGTACTTACTATTTTGAGGTATGCTCCTTTTATACCTATATTTGAGGTTTTTTTTTTTTAATCAGAAAGGGATGTTGGATTTTATCAAAAGCTTTTTTTGCATCTAATGATATAATCATTTGGTCCTTGTTTTTACATCTGTTGATGTATTTAATTACATTTTGTTCTTGCAAATGTTGAGCTAATCTTGCATTCTGGTGATAAAGCCTACTTGGTCATAGTGGATGATTTTTGAGATGTGTTATTAGATTCGATTTGCTAGAATCTTGTTGAGGATTTTTGCATCTAGATTCATAAGAGTTATTGACCTGTAGTACTTTTTTTGGTGGAGTTTTATGACATCTGGGTATCAGTGTGATGTTAGCTTCATAAAATGATTCACGAAGAATTCCATCTTTCTCAATTGCCTGGAATATTTCCTTTTTTAAAAACTTTTATTTTATTTTTTTAGTTTTAAAGATGTGGGGTACTATTCAGGGTTAGGTATACAAATGTTCATTATGCAGGTACCTTTGTGGTTGAGGTGTGCCCCCTCTTCCCCAGGCAGTTTCTCACTACTGCCAATCCCGCTTCTGCACCCTCCTTCCAGCAGTTTCCCACTACTGCTAATCCTTTTCTTATAGTGTTATGATAATTGTTCAAGGTCTATTATGAGTGAGAACATGTAATACTCATTTCTTTTTTCTGTGAAAGATCACTCAGTATTATGGACTCTAGGTCTATCCAGGTTACTGTGAAGTTCATGATTTTGTTCTTTTGTATGGTTGCATAATATTCCATCGTGTATATGTACCACATTTTTTATCCTGTCCTCTTTTGATGGGCAGCACAGTTAATTCCCTGTTCTTACTATTGTGAACAATGTTGAGTAAATATATGTGTGCAGGTATCTTTTGTATAGAGTGATTTGAGTTCTTCTGGGTGTATTCCCAGTAGGGGATTTGTGGGGTCATATGGAAGGTCAATTTTTAAATCTTTTTGTCACCACACTGTCTTCCACAGATACTGTACTAGTTTACACTCCCACCAACAGTGTAGAAGAGTTCCCTTTTCGCCACATCCTTCCCAGCATCTGTTGTTTTCTGAGTTATTACTGATAGTTGTCCCCACTGGAGTTAGGTGGTATCTCAGTGTAGTTTTAATTTGCATTTCTTTGATGACTAGCTAGGCTGAGCGTTTTTTCATGCATCTGTTGGCTGCTTGTATCTCTTCTTTTGAGAACTGTCTATCCATATCTTTTGCCCACTTTGTAATAGGACTGTTTGTTTTGTTTCTTTTGGGCATGTTTATTTTCTTCTTTTGTGTCATCTTTGGTTTCTTTGAGCAGTCTTTTATAGTTTCCTTGTAAAGGCCTTTCACATCTCGGTTAGGAAGATTCCAAAGTATTCAATTTTTTGTGGCTGCTGTGAAAGGGATTGTGCTTTTTATTTGGGTTTCAGCTTGTTTATTTTTGGTGTATAGAAATGCCACTATCTTTTGCACGTTGATTTTAGACCCTAAGACTTTGCCAAAGTCCTTTGTCAGTGCAAGGAGGTTTTTGACAGATTCTCTTGGGTTTTTGAGGTATAAAATC
The DNA here is from genome assembly GCF_000164805.1 of Carlito syrichta. NCBI lineage: Eukaryota > Metazoa > Chordata > Mammalia > Primates > Tarsiidae > Carlito > Carlito syrichta. The sequence continues at coordinate 127,672 of NW_007253085.1, forward strand.
ATGTCTTCTGCAAAGAGGGATAACTTGGCTTTCTCTTTTCCTATTTGAATACTTTTGATCTCCTTCTCTTTTCTGATTGCTCTAGCTATGACTTCCAAAACTTTGTTGAAAGGAGAGGTGAGAGTGGCCATCCTTGTCTTTTTCTGGTTTTCAGGGGAAAAGTTTCCATTTTCTGTCTGTTTAGCAGTTTCCTAGCTGTGGGTTTCTCATAGATGGCTCTTACTATTTTGAGGTATATTACATTTATGCCCTTTTTTTCAAGAAAGTGTGCTGGATTTTATCAAAAGCCTTTCCCACCTCTAATGATATAATTATGTGTTTTTTGGTTTTATGTCTGTTTATGTATTTAATTATGTTTATGGTCTTACCAGTGCTGAACCAGCCCTGCATCACAGGGGTGAAGCCTACTTGGTCACGGTGGACAATTTTTTTTTTTGAGTTGGAGTCTCACTCTGTCACCCAGACTGGAGTGCAGTGGCCGCTCCTGGCCACCGCAGCCTCAACCTGCTAGGCTCCAGTGATCCTTCCGCCTTAGCCTTCCAAGTAGTCAGAATTACAGGCATGCGCTACCACGCCCGGCTGATTTTTTGACTTATTGTAGAGATGAGGTCTCGCTGCCCAGGCAGGTCTCGAACCCACAGGCTCAGGCAATACACTCACCTCAGCCTCCCAAAGGCACGGGATTACAGGCTGAGCCACCGAGCCCAGCTGGTGGACAATTTTTGAGACTGGTAGTTGAATCTGATTTGCTAGGATCTTGTTGAGAATTTTAGCATCTATGTTCATCAAAGATTTTGGCTTATAGTTCTCTTTCTTTGTTGTATCTTTACCTGGTTTGATTATCAATGTCAAGTTAGCTCCATAAAAATATTTGGGGAGAGTTCTATCTTTCTCAATTGCTTGCAACATTTTAGTAGGATAGGTATCAGTTCCTCCTTGTATGTTTTGTAGAATTCTGCTGGAAAGTTCTCTGATTGAGGGCTTTTTTTATTATTATTGGTTTTGGAATACTTTCAGTAGAATTGGTATCAGCTCTTCCTTGTACACTTTGTTGAAATCTGCTGGAAGGCCATCCAGTTCAAGACTTTTGTTTGTTTGTTTGTAGGTAGTTTTCTTATGACAGAGTCAATTTTCTGTGTTGTTATTGACCTATTTAGTGTCTCATTGCCTTCTAGTTTCAACCTTGGGAGATTGTGTAATGTCAAAAAGTCCTCCAATTCATTTAAGTTATCAAGTTTGTTTCCACACAGGTTTACATAGTAATCTCTGATAATCTTCTGTATTTCTTCAAGGTCAGTTGTGATTTGCTCTTTTGCATTTCTTATTTTTTGGAGGGGAGGGCTTTTTCTCTCTTTCCTTAGCCATTCTGGCTAGGGGTCAGTCAGTCTTGCTAATTCTTTCAAAGAATCAGCTTTTTTGCATTGTTGATGCTTTCTATGATATTTTTGTCTTCTATGTCCCATATTTAGGTTCTTACTTTGGTGATCTGGATTCTTCTGCTAAAGTTAAAGTTTTGATGGTCATGTCTTTCCAGTTTCCTTAGGTGATTTGTTAGACTGTTAACTTGTATTATTTCCATTTTCTTGATGTGTGTTCATAGAGATATAAATTCCCCTCTTAGAACTGTTTTCATGGCAACCCACAAGTTTTGGTCAGATGCTTTTCATTTGCTTCCAGGAATCTTTTAACTTCTGTCTTGATTTCAGTGTTAACTCAGTAGTTGTTCAACATCATGTGTTTAGTGTCCATGTCTTTGTGGGCTTTGGGGAAATTTTATTGGTGTTGATATCTATTTTTATTCCACTATGGTCTGAGAAGGTGCATAACAATATTTCAATTTTATGGAATTTGTTTATGCTTGATTTAGCAAGGATGTCATTGATCTTAGAGTATGACCCATGTGGTGGTGAGTAGAATGTATATTCTGTAGTTTTGGGTGGAATATTTTGTAGGAATCTATTAAGTCCATTTGGTTGAGTGTCAAGTTGAGGTTCTGGATCTCATTGTTGACTTTTTGTCTCAATGATTATCTGAGGCTGTTAGTGGGGTATTCAAGTCCCCTGCTATAATAGTGTTTGAGTCAATATCTTTTTTTTTTAAGCTTACTTCATAGTTGCTTTATAAGTGCTGGTGCACCTGTGTTGGGTGCATATATGTTTAGGATGGATATTTCTTATTGATGAATTGAATCTTTTATCACTATGTAGCATCTTTTCACATATTTTTCAATTCTTGATAGCCTAAAAGTTGTTTTCTCTGATATTAAAGCTATGACTCCAACCTCCTTTTATGATCCATTTGCCTGAAAGCCCATTTCTCATCCTCTAACTTTGAGTCTTGGGACATCCCTTGTGGTCAGATGGGTTTCCTTGATGCAGCAAATAATTGGGTCATGATTTCTTATCCATTGTGCCATTCTGTGTCTTTTCAGTGGTGCATTTAGTCTATTTACATTCAGGCTGATTATTGAAATATGATTGTTTATATTAGTCATGAGGTTCTTATAAAGGTTTTTGCTTGATTGATTGTTTTCTTTTATCTTTGGGGTTGACGCATGTGTGTGTTTTCAAGTTTACTGTTGGAATGTATTCTCTGCTGATTTTGTGCTCTACTTCTCTTGAGAAGTGTGTGGTCATTTTTTTTCTTTCTTTCTTCTATGTTTAATAACTTTTTAAGCATCTCCTGTAACTCTAGTCTGGAAGCTGCATATTCTCTTGGGGATTGATGCCTGGGAAGGATTTCAATTCTCCATCACTGATGAAGTTGAACTTGACTGAGTAGGAGTTTCTTGGTTGTAGTTGTTTATCTTTGAGGACTTTAACTAATAGACTCCAATCTCTTCTTGCTTGTAGTATTTCCACTGATAGGTCTGCTGCTATTCTGAATTGTTTTCCCTGGTAGGTAGTCTGACATTTCTCTCTTGCTACTTTTAGAATTTTTTTCTTTTGTGCCTACTTTGTGTAGGTGAATTATAATGTATCTAAGGGTTGATCTTCTCATTTGATGTTGGGGGGGGTTCTCTGTATCTCTTGTGTTTGACTGATCACATCTCTGGTGAGAAGGAAAAAATTTTCTTGATAACCTCCTAGAATACTTGTTCCAAGGTGTTCTCCATTTCCCTTTCTTCCGGAATATCAATCAGGTGTAGGTTCAGCCGCTTGATAAAATTGCACATCTCTTTAGGCTTTGTTCTTTCTGTCTGAGCTTTCTTTTTATGTCTTTTACAAATCAGGTTAATTCCATGTTCTGGTCTTTAAGTTCTGAGATTCTTTCTTCTGCTTGATTAATTCTGCTTTCCGTAATTGTCATCTTGTTATTTATTTCCTGGATGAATTTTTTTTTTATGGCCAGAATCTCTGGTACAACTTCTTTCAGTGTTTCATCTTATCTTTCTTGAGGCTTATTCAATCTTTTCATCCATTCCCTAATCCCTGTGGTATTCTGGGGTCAGTCATTGGCAACTGTCAGTGTTTGTGCTACGTCTGATTTTTCAGGTATTTTCTCTTTGTTACACTTTAAATTACCTGTGGTCTTCCATTGGTTTTTCCTCATGTGTGGCCGATTCCTTTTTTTCTCTTTATTTCTGTTATTCAGTGGCAGTGGGAGAGGCTCTCACTTCTGATATTTGCTCAGTTCTCTGTTCTTCTCTGGTCCAGGGTCTGGATATATTTTATTTTGAAATGGGACTATGGGTGGGAAGCCTTGCAGTCATTTGTAGCTTTGAGAGTCAAATAGTGTAGAAGATAGGAGCTAGGACTCAGAAATTTCTTGCAAATCACAAAGTTCATGATTGTGGTATGAGTACCCTGAGACCCACTCCCCACCACCACTCTATGTGATGATACATTGGGTATGCATGTGTACCCCTGAGTCCAAGATACAGTAACAGCAATGAGAACAGAGAAAAGTAGAATGAAATAAGATGGAGAAAGGTTTTTTTAATGAAAAAAAAGAACAATGAAAGCAGAAACCAAAGCAATAAATAATTGAACACACGCACACTCACACACCGAAACAAACTGGATTAACAACAAAGCAAAACAAAACAGCAAACCTGGAAAACCAAACACACATGCCCAGGACAAAATGAATGGAGAAGAAAAAGAGAAAGAACAGGAAAAAAAAAGAAAAAGAAAAAAAGAAGTTCAGACTAAGTCCTCACACATACATTCACACACACACATTAAACTAAAAAAAAGAGAAGAATGATAAAGCAAAACCAAACAACAACAACAAAAAAAACCTCTGAAAGATGTACACTCCATCATTCACATACACACATAAACAGAAAGCAAAAAACAAAAGAAGAAAGAGAAAATTAAAGGGAGGGGATACAGATCAAACCGTCACATACATATTCATGCACAAAGGAAAAATATCTAACAAGTTAGAAAAACAAACGGACAAAAAAAATTTTTGTTAAATAAAATAATTAAAAAACTGTACCCTCTATTGGCAGGTTCTGTAATTATTCCTCTCATCTGCTTCTCTACTGTCTCTTGCATAGCTTACGCTTTATTCACTATCTCCCCAGTGTGTCTGAACCAGTAAATGAGGAGGGGTAGTAAGGGTACGTAGGACTGCAGTCTTCCCTTTCCACTCTTGTATGGTTGGGAGCTCCCCTCTGATAGGGAGGTGAAGGGTGATTTCTTCCCCAGGTACTCACAGGGAATTCTCCAGCCAAGCCTATTCTGGAGTGGAGTCCTCTTATTGTGGCTGATGTCCAGGATCCACCTGGGTTTGTCCCTCTCATTGTTGCCCCAGTCATTGTGTCACATTTAGAGGATTGCTGGGGAGGAGGGGGGAGGATCAGTCCAGGACTCAAAACTGATCTCATTGGAGATCTTGCTTGTCCTTTTCTGGCCACACTCTTTGTGAATCAGGGTAGGGGGTAGGGTGTCTGGGACTTAGCACTTGTCCTGTCCTGCCAAAGTTTATATTTTCAGGATATTCCCTCTGGGTCACAATCAACCCTTGACTAGTTGATTCACCAATCACAGAGATCGGATCTGTTGCTCCATGGTGAGCAAGTCAGAGCACTTTTCCTGCCCCATTTTCAAGATAGTGGCAGCATGCCTCTTTCATCTTCTTCAGTGGGGATCTGCCTCTGGGTTCTCCCCATAGCCCTTGCTGCCAATGTCCTGCCAGGCGTTGCACGGTTAGGCAGAGCCTGGAACTGGCAGTCTCTCCCTACAGCTTCTTCCCAAAAAGATTTCTGTCAGTTTTTTTAAAAAGTGCTCTGCTTCTGTGACCTGGGAAGTGCTAGGGACCAAGCAGAGGAGCTGTAGCACCTGCTGCTTCACCAGGAAAACTCTGGTCACTTGCTCATGAGCCCCTACTTAGTCATTTTCTCCCAGCATCTTCTCAGGAAGGGTTTTGTTAATTCATAAAGCTGTTTTAAAAGTAAAATTTTATTTAAAAGAGCAATAAACATTTTTATATATTTATATTTGCAATTTTAGTAGGTGATGCCAAATTCAAAAAGTTATGGCAATTTACGGATTCACTAACAATGTATGAGCAGTTGAATTTTTGACATTCTAAGTATTGAAAGAAAAGTATATATGTTGCTTAGTAAATTGGGCTATTTATAGACATTGTTATACTACCTTTTATGTTTGTTTACTGTGATACAACTCATTCCCACTAGCATCAGCTGAATCAAAGATAATACCTTACCTAAGAAGAGCACAATCAAAAGTTGCCTTGTAAATTATAATGTCTCTTGACACAAATAAAAAACTGAGAAATATAGTCATTTTTCACTAGTTTGAAATAATTCATCCTTAGAATATGAACCATATTCTATGGGACTATTGGGAGCAAGATTTAAAAGGTTTTGGTGTTAAATGGGATAGGACAGCCTAACCTAGGCCAAGTATTAATACCAGTCCAAGTTAGGATGGAAGACAATGTAGTATTAAACAAAGGGAGTTGATGATAGAAAAATAAAATTGAGCAGAGGCACAGAGAGAAATTATGATGTCTAATATGAGATAAGGCATACATACTGAAACTCAGAAGTGCCTTGGGTCCGGATAGTTTTGGAATTGCAGACCTAGTCTGAGTATTCTTTATTTATTTACTTTTTTGAGTTGGAGTCTCACTCGGTCACCCAGACCGGAGTGCAGTGGCCGCTCCTGGCCACCACAACCTCGACCTTCTGGGCTCCGCGATCCTTCCGCCTCAGCCTTCCGAGTAGCTGGAATTACAGGCACGCGCTACCACACCCGGCTAATTTTTGATTTATTGTAGAGATGAGGTCTTGCTGCCCAGGTGGGTCTCGAACCCGCGGGCTCAGGCAATCCACTTACCTCAGCCTCCCAAAGGCGTGGGATTACAGACTGAGCCACCGAGCCCAGCGTATTCTTAAAATAATACCTCATTTTATAATTAAATTATTTTATAAAGTGTTTAGTAATTGTCTAGATATTAAATCATCTTATAAAATATCTAGTCAATGTCTAGTCACTGACCATTTTTTTAAGTTTAGAATGAAGTAGTTTGCCAAGACCACAACTATTTTATTGCAGCATTTAACAAGTTGTTGTGTTGTAACTGTCTTTTCTTTCTTTTTCCTTTCTTTCTTTCCTACCTTCCTTCCTTTCTTACTTACTTACTTCCTCCCCTCCTCCCTTCCTTCCTTCTTTCTCTCTCTCTCCTTCTTCCTCTTTCTTTTCATTTTTTAAAAAAAGTTTGATGTTTAAAGTATGATTTTCATTCCCCATAGCTGAGTTATTCTGAGATTTGAAATTGTGAACTCTCTCTCTCTAATTTATTTCCTGTGCAACTCTGACCTACAAGCTTCTGCTTTTCACAGTACTTTCACTGAATTTGTAATTTCACTGAATTTGTAATTACATGGGTTTTGCTTAAATGGGGTTTGTTTTTTCATTAATTCTTCTCCAGTATGGTTTTCCAATGATTTTTGGAAAGAAAAGCAGGAAATGCTGTCTTCACTCTTCATCACATCACATACACTAATTCATTTCCCAGTACCTTCAGTATAATACATGTTTCTAGATTTTCTGGCTATGTGAGATTGTAATATAATTTATTTGGGAGATGAACCATTTCTGCCTTATTTGTCACCATATTACTGGTACCTAGAGTATACAGTAGATATATATTTTTTACATAAATGAATTGATGAGAATAATGCTTTACAGTTTTCAGTTGACAATTTAAAATACCAATTTGCACATTAACTTGATAATAAATAAAGTTTTATATTTGATATAATGCATGGAAATTTCTACCGCTTCAGCATCTTTTAGGTAACTCAGCATCAGGTACAGAGAAAAAGATATGGTGAAAAACAAGAAGCCAAACTGTATTATATTAAATATAAGACATCAATATTAATCAATATGAACTCTCATTTTGGGAAGTAAGTGGAAAATTCAGTATAAGCATAAACTCAGGGGCAAAATGATGGCATGACAGATATAAAAGAGGGGGAAATAATATTTCTATGTTTAACATACAAGATATGTTAAAGTTCTAACTACCAGAGTTTTAGAATCAGATCTTATTTGGAAATAAGGTCTTATTTATAAATGAGTTATCAGAAAGAGGCAAGAAAGCATTTTCCTACAGGTTTGTGTGAGAGAATAGCTCTGCCAACACCTTTATTTCAGACTCTAGCCTCAAAAACTGTGAGACAATAAATTCTTAAGCCACTCAGTGGTTCACTGCTAGTACCCTTGGAAAGTAATATGATACCAAGAAGAATTGGATTAAAATAAACTAATGCATATAATTTCAAATCCTTACAGTAATATTTTCCCCAAATATGAAGTAACTACTTGGAACTTTCAAAACAGTTATGAGCAATCAGAAACAAAATTTCAATCTCAGAAACAAAGAGATATGTAAACCAGGGTTCTCTTCACTAATGTGTACCAAAATACACATTTTTATTATAATTTATTTTTCATTCTATAACATACCTTTATTTATTGTCCCCTTCAATCCCCCAACTCTATCTAATGTCTACCATTAGTACCAAGCTTAAAAATGCAAAAGATTTAAATACTGAATATTTTCCTATTACAAAGATTTCTTATGTTTCCTCATTTAAGAATAGCTATAGTCCTAGAGTTTTGCATTTTATAAATTAAAACTAAATATCCACATGTATTACTTGACTCCCAGGGGAATAAGCTTAGTGATCTGAACAAAGAAAGACTTTTTTTAATTACTAGAATTTAATAAGGACATTTCAGAAAACATAATTTTGATGCAAAGAATAACAAGAAACCAACAAAGAAAATAGTTTATGAGTAATAAAGCTAGCACTTAGGTCTTGACAGTTTGATAGTCATTAGAAATAAATGAGGTTAATTTATACTGTTTGTCAATCTGTTTGCTAAAAACAGAATAGCTTAGAGAAAACTCATTAGAAAAACCAGCATTTTTAGATACTATTGTGCTTTAACTTGAAAGTAACTAAGTAAAGTGGATATTCTCTAATGAAGTACTGGGCAAATTGAGCAGGTAACACTTGCAACCCCATTTCTCATGTAAACGTTCTCAAAAGTAAACCAGTATATATAGAATAATATTAAATATCATTAACAGTAATTTTGAACCATTAAGTAATATCTTTTTGCAAGTTGTTTGTAGTATGATTAATGTATAAGATGATTCAACTTATGCATCATAAGTAATTAGTCTAGAAGCAAAAACAAATTCTATAAAAAACATGAGGTTCTTATTTCTTCGATTTATTAACTATATAAATGCAACATATTTAAAACATTTTCTTAGAGAATTGGTCACAAGATGGTGACCAGACAGGTTGAACTATGGGAGTCTCCACAAAAGCAAGTGTCCATAAAGACTCTCAACATGAGTAGGAGTGTGCTGGTGGGTGAGTGAAAGTCCATCTGAGGTGAAACTTGCGTTTGTGCACCTGGGCCTCCCCTCCAAAGGTAATTGCAAGTCCCCACTTTCCTGAGATTGGAGCCACCACCACACAAGATAGTCTGCTGTTCATGGGATTCTCCTTAGAAGAGCCTGTCTAATCCTACAGATACTCATGGCCTAACACCTGACCCACAACATTACCTGTTATAGCAAATCAGCTGAAGCCTCAGATCCAATCAATGGAAAGAGAGGTTTGGGGAGAACTGGAAAGGATCCCCATCTCTAGTGAGGAAATGCTTACCACAGTCATTTTCTTTGTCCCAGGACCAGGCAAAACATGCATTGTCACACCCAGCTCCACCCAACTCCACTCCGCCTCCAACTTGGGACCTAAAGTAATCTCATCAAACTGAGGGAGAAAGAATATACTCCCTGATGCTGGGATGCTGGACGTCAGAGTTACAGGAGTTACAGTTCTTCAAGAAACACTTAAGAAAGTATTAAATGCAGAAGAAAGGTAAAACAGAATGACAATGTTCTTCACAAGAGTTCTCAACAAGAGTGCAGGAAAAAGATTGAAAACACACATGAATCAACCCAAAAATCAAAAGAAAGACAACCAACAAACAGGAACAACCACTCTATAAGAACCTCATCCAGCACAGACAGGTCAGATTTGAGGGGCAGAGCTAACAAGCAGCAAGCTGGGTGAGTCCAGATCTGATCAACCCTCCTCCCACAGTAGACCTGGGGCATCTGACCCAAGTTGTGAGCAACCCTATCAGCTTGTGCTGAAAGTAGAGAGGAGGGAGTAGAGACAAGAGCTGAAAGGACGTCAGAGTTACAGGAATGACCTCAAAGCAAGTTTGGTTTCTTGTGGTTTTTTTAAATTATTTTTTTAGTTTTGCTCATTTTTTTTGTTTGTTTTAGATTTTTTTCTCTCTTACTTTCTATTTCTGATAACATTTTCATACTTTGTTTCCAATATTTTATTGATTTTTTTTTTAGAATTCTTGTTTGTGTATGGGACAGAACCTTCAAGAGATGAGTGATTATTTTAAGAGGCCAAAACTAAGAGTAATTGGACTTCCTGAGGCAGAAAGAGAGATAGAGACCACCCCGGAACAAACATTCCATGAAATTATTCAAGAAAACTTCCCTCATATCATTAGTGCTGCTACCATTCAGACACAAGAGATTCAGATAATCCCTGCAAGACAACAAAAGAAATGACAAACTCCAAGACATGTAGTAATTCACCTAAACAAAGTAGGCATAAAAGGAAGCAAGACCAGTTAGAATAGCAGCAAATTTATCTATGGAAACACTTCAGACTAGGTGACCTTGAAGCCCAATAGTCAGAGTTATCAAAGACAAACAAATTCAACCAAGAATAACCTACTTAGTTAAGCTAAGTTTCATCAGTGAAGGAGAATTAAAATCTTTCTCAGACATTCAATCCCTAAGAACTTACACTGATCTAGACCAGTTCTTCAAGAAACACTTAAGAAAGTATTAAATGCAGAAGAAAGGTAAAACAGAATGACAATGTTCTTCACAAGAGTTCTCAACAAGAGTGCAGGAAAAAGATTGAAAACACACATGAATCAACCCAAAAATCAAAAGAAAGACAACCAACAAACAGGAACAACCACTCTATAAGAACCTCATGACAGGGATAAACTCACATTTCAATAATTAGTCTGAATGTGAATGGGCCAAATGCACCACTGAAAAAACATAGAATGGCAAAATATACAAAATATCACTAGGCAAAAATACAGTGTCTCTAAGAGACATCTCACCAGAAAGGACACTCACAGGCTCAAAGTAAGAGGATGGGAAGCAAAATTTCAGGCAAACGGAACACAAAGAAAGTACGGGTTGCAGTCTTAATATTAGACAAAATACCCTTTAAGCTATTATTTTTTTTAAAAAAAAGATACAGATGGTCACCACATAGTGATAAAAGGTTCAATAAATCAGCAAGAAATATCCATCTTAAACATATATGCACCCAACATAGAGCACCAACTTTCATAAAGCAGCTTCTAGGGAAACTTAAAAAGATAGTGACTCTAACACTATCATAGGAGTGAACTTTAATATACCACTCACAACCCTAGAAGCATCACCAAGACAAAAAAATCAGCAAGGAAATCTGGAACTTCAATGTGACTCTTGACCAAATGGACTCAATTGATACCTCCAGAACATTCCACCCAATGACCACAGAATATACATTCTACTTATCACCCCATAGAACGTACTCTAAGATTGACCACACCCTTGGACATAAATCAAGCATAAACAAATTTCATAAAATTGAAATTCTGCCATGCACTTTTTCAGACCACAGTGGAATAAAAATAAATATCGACACCAACAAAGTTCCCCAAAACACACAAAGAATGAACACTAAGCAGCATGATGCTAAACAACTCCTGGATCAACACGGAAGTCAAAGCAGAGATTAAAATATACCTGGAAACATATGAAAATGAAGAAAGAGCTTACCAAAACTTCTGGGATTCCATGAAAGCAGTAGTAAGAGAGGAATTCATATTGCTCTAAAACACATGAAGAAAATGGAAAGATCACAAGTTAACAGCCTAAAATTCACCTAAGAAAACTGGAAAAGCAAGACTACCAAAACCCTAACTTCAGTAGAACAATCCAGATCACCAAAATAAAAGCCCAAATCCAGAACATAGAAGACAAAAAGATAATACAAACAAATCTATGAAACAAAAAGCTGGTTCTTTGAAAGCATAAACAAGATAGATGGTCCCCTAGCTAGACTGACCAAGAAAAAGAGAGAAAAAGTCCAAATAAACACAATCAGAAACACAGAAGATGAAGTCACAAATGACCCTGAAGAAATACAAAAGATTATCAGAGACTACTATGTGAACGTGTATGGAAACAAACTTGAAAACATAAAGGAAATAGGTTGTGTTTCTGACATGACACAACCTCCCTAGGTTGAAACAAGAAGAAATTGAGTCCATAAATAAAGCAATAACAACATAGAAAATTGACTATGTCATAAGAAAAGTACCTACAAATAAAAGCCCTGGAACAGTTGGAGTTCCAGCAGAATTCTATAAAACATACAAGGAGGAAGTGATACCAATCTTATTGAAAATATTTCAGGTGATTGAGAAAGATTGAATCTCTCCAAATCACTTTATGCAGCTAACATCACATTGATAACCAAGCTAGGTAAAGATTCAACAATGAAAGAGTACTACAGACCAATATGCTTGATGAACATAAATGCTAAAATTCTCAACAAGATTCTAGCAAATTGGATTCAAAAACACATCTTAAAATCATCTACCACAACCAACTAGGCTTCATCCCCAGGATGCAAGTCTGCTTCAACACTTGCAAGACCATAAACTTAATTAAAAAGATCAACAGACATAAAAACAAAAACCACATGATTATATCTTTAGATGCAGAAAAAACTTTTGATAAAATCCATCACCCTTCTTGATAAAAACCCTTGAACAACTAGGCACAGATGGAACATACCTCAAAATACTAAGAGCCATCTATGAGAAACCCACAACCAACATACTGCCAGACAGAAATTGGAATCATTACCCCTGAAAATCAGAACAAGACAAGGATTCCCACTCTCATCCCTCCTGTTCAACATTGTTTTGGAAGTCCTAGCAAGAGCAATCAGAGAAGAGAAGGCAATCAGGGGTATCCAAACAGGAAAAGATGAAATCAAGTTATCCCTCTTTGCAGATGACATGATTATAAGCCTTGAAAACCCAAGAGAATCAGTCAAAAATCTCCTTACACTGATAAGGGACTTTGGCAAAGACTCAGGGTATAAAATAAATGTGCAAAAGACAATTGTATTTCTATATACCAATAATAAATAAACAGAAGCACAACTAAAAAGCACAATCCCATTCACAATAGCTACAAAAAAATGAAATACCTTGGCAACTTCTTAACCAGATGTGAAAGACTTTTACATGAAAACTATAAAACACTGCTCAAAGAAATCAAAGATGACACAAACAAGTGGAAAAATATTCCATGCTCATGGATTGAAACAATCAACATTGTTAAGCTGTCCATTCTACCTAAGACAATCATCAGATTTAGCTCAATACTCATCAATTACCAGCAACATTCTTCTCAGACCTAGAAATAGCAATACAGGAATTCATATGAAAACATAAATGACCACAAATAGCCAAAAAAAATCCTCAGAAAAAAAATTAGGATAGATCACAGTCCCAGACTTTAAACTTTATTATAAAGCTACAATAATCAAAGCAACCTGGTATTGGTACAAGAGCAGGCATATAGACCAATGGAATAGAACTGATATTCCAGAAGCAAAAACATCAGTTTCTCAACCAACATATGTTTGACAAAGCCTCCACCACCAACCACTGGAGAGAGGAGAACCTATTCAGTAAATGATGCTGGGAAAACTGGCTCACCACATACAGAAGATTGAAACAGGACCCCTAGCTATCCCTATACACAAAAGTCAACTCTAAATGGATCAGAGGCCTACATGTAAAACCTCAAACTATGAGAACATTAGAAAATGCAGGACACACCCTTATGAAAATTTGAACTGGCAACCAATTCCTGACCAAACCCCAAGTGACCATGCCATAAGTAATAAGATAGACAAGTGGAATCTCATCACTCTGACAAGCTTCTGCAAAGTCAAAGAAACCATCAAGAGAGCAGGGAGACAGCCCACAGACAGGGAAAAAAATATATTTGTCAACTGTATGTCTGACGAGATCTAACATCTAGGATCTATAAGGAACTCAAACGTGCTGAAAAGAAATAAGAACAAACAACCCCATTACAAAGTGGGAAAAATATATGAATAGACAGTTCTCTAAAGAATATGTATGAGCAGGCAACAGATACATGAAAAAATGTTCAGTTTCACTAGTCATCAAGGTGATGCAAATTAAAATTACACTGAGATACCTCTTAACTCCAGTCAGAATGGCCACGATAGATAACTTAAAAAAACAACAGTTGCTGGAGAGGATGTGGCAAAAAGGGAACACTTCTACACTGTTGGTGGGAGTGTAAAGTAGTACAGCCTCTGTGGAAAACAGATTGGCAATTCCTAAAAGTTCTAAAAATTGACCTTCCATATGACTCCACAATCCCCCTACTGGGAGTATACCCAGTAGAACTCAAATCACTCTATTAAAAAGATACCCACACACATATATTTATTGCAGCATTGTTCACAGTAGCAAGACCCTGAGATGCCCACCAACATAGGACTGGATTTTTAAAATGTGTTATGTTTACACAATGGAATACTACACAGCTATAAAGAAGAACAAAATCATGAGCTTTGCAGAAACCTGGATGCACTTAGAGTCTATAATACTGATTGATCTTTCACAGAAACAAAGAACTGAGTATTACATTTTCTCATTCATAAGTGGACCTTGAACAACTGTCATAAAACTGCAAGAAAAGGATTGATAGTAGCAAAAAACTGCAGGGGGGATGGGGGATCAGGGAGGTGGGATTGGAAGTAGTTAAAATCTGCCTGGGAAAGAGGGGAACACCTTATCAACAAGGGTACCTGTATAATGAATATTTGTATATATAGCCTTGAATTGTATCCCATAATTTTAAAATAAAATATTTAAAAGTTTAAAAATAATTAAAAAACAAATAAATAGGTGCACTAAAAAAAACTTAGTAAAATATTGTATATAAATTTACATGAAAATGCTTAATATGCATAGAAAAGTAATTCCTAATGTGCCAAATAACTGAATGTCTTACCAATATTGTTATGACTGAACTGCAAGAAAGGAGAATCGCCAGCACACTGGGTTTGAATTTTGAGTCCTTTAATAGTGCATGGTCAAGAGTATGCTCATTGCCAAGAAAATACTTGATGCCAAACTAAACTAACAATAAGCTTATAAGGGCAAAAACTGCAAGTGGGCTACATAGCAGGGGGGTGAGGGAACAAGGAGCTAAAAACAAAAGGAACAATCTCTTAGATTTCAGTTAACAAAGCATACAATTACATGGAACATGTGGCTAGGAAGTTTTCAAGTGGTCAGCAAGAATGGTGAGTGCGAACAGCTCAGGGGAACAAGGCTGTGCATCTGTGATAATGGAACCATTACAACAGTTACATGTACACACTGGGGTGGGTGATCATTTTTATATCAGGCCAACAGCTACAATGGAAGATTTTAACCAAATGGAGTTACTTATGTCAAGTAAGCTATTGAAATTATTTTACCTATTTCATTAGCTAGTCCATTCCCCCCTTTTAGTTGTATATGAGTCAATTTGTTGACTCGTTGGTCAGGGGTATGGAGCTATAATAGGTTTTTACATGCATATGTTTTACAGAGTTGGTCTACAGCAGATTGCATGTAATTTAAGTTAGAATTCATGTCTTGTGCAAAGTTAGTTAGACCTAATTTTCCATGGACCAGGGCAGTGGTGCTGAGTGCAGCTGTTTTAGCTATGCTGAACCTGATTAAGGCAGGCACTAGTAAGGGATCAGCATGTTTCTGATGAGTCGTCAGAAAACTAGGAGAATTGAATAAAAGGGTCCCTTTAGGACCCCCGTAAACATATACTGGGAAAATACATTAACAGTAATGCATAAGATAGTCTTACTGTTTAATATTTCAGTTGTAAAACACGTTATAAGACCTATGTTCAGAGTTAAAGCAATTAGGATAACAAAGGCAATGTTTACGGAATAATTGCAATGCATTCAGATAATTGTTGACCAGTAAATCAGTCTATTTTGGGCAATATGAGTATCACGTTTCAAGTGTGTGTCGGTTGGTCAGCCTGCGATTTGGTTGAAGCAGGTTGGCAGGCTCAGAGGATGATTTTGAGAGGGTTTTTAGGGTCCCTCATTGCAGTCTAGTTGGCTGAGCCAGGTGGAGGAAAGTCAGTTTTCATGGCTCTCTTGACTCGAGTGTGATGAATCCAGGCTGATATCCCATTTGACCCTGAGTACTGTTGGAATGGTGATGATGATGATAAGAGGTTTCATTTAGGCAGGAATTAGTCCTTTCTTCTGGAACTTCTTAATGAAAAGCAGGTCTCTGGGCTGAAACAGATGGAATGACATGAAAGATGGAGTGGGCAAAACAGCATGGATGCCAGAGAGGACAGTAGCCTGAGCCTGGTGGAAGGACTGGAGATACTTTAACAGAGATTGAATAGTAATTCCTTCTAGGATGGGATCTTGCAGCTGGGCAACAGAGGAGGGGGTGGTTCTCCAAACATGATTTTATATGGGATAGCCTAACCTTATATGGGATGTATCAGGTTCAGAGAAGAGCTAAAGGCAAAAGGCTTACTCAATTTTTACTGGACTTTATTTTACTGGTCTTTATTATTAATTTGGTTAAAGTAGTCCAGTTTATGCATCTTACCTGTCTAGAGCTCTGTGAATGGTAAGCAAAATGTAATTTCCAATTAATATTTAGTGCTTGATTGCTGGGGGCGGGGCAAGATGGCAATGGGGCAGCTCTGTCTGTGAAACTCTCCACCAAGGTGAATGCAAAGAGACTCTAGTTCTCTCCCCGGAAGTTGCAGATCCCATCGTCTGCAGCCTGCTCTTCACATGGAGTTCGACCGTAGACTTTGCTGAGGCATCACGAAGGTCTGGGCAGCTACTGTCATGGCTGCTGCTGCTGCCACTGCCACCCCAGCCAACAGCCATTCCACAACGCACCGCCAGTGCCTGGGGTGAGCGGCCACCTCCTCCTCCGAGGCAGCTGAGTGGCCGCTGTCTCCTCCTCCGAGGCAGCCGAGCCGCCGCCTCCTCCGAGGCAGCCGAGCCGCCGCCTCCTCCGAGGCAGCCGCTGCTCAGAAGTGGCCATAACACATTGCACCGCCTGTGCCAGTGGCCGAGCCACCACCGCTGCTGCTGCTGCCACCGCCGCCACAGCAGGCATTCCACATTGCACCATCAGCGCCTGAGGGTCAGGCGAGCAGCTGAGATACAAACCATCTGGAGTGAGGGATAACACCACCTGCTGGCGATTCAAGGTTTGGGCAAAAGTTTATTCTCGGGGGAACAAGATGGAGATGGTATAGGTGAACTTGTGAGATTCTCCAAACGTGAGTTCCCAAAAAGACTCTTACTTTTCTTCTCCCATCCCCCAGTCCACCACCAGTTGTGCTGGTCCGAGGCCTGGGGAACTTCGGTCCTACGCAGGGCCAGATATTGTGGCCCCCTGCTGCTGCTGTTCCACTGTGTGTGTGGGAGTCTTGGGTCTCAGCTAGCTCCCCGGCTACATCATCTCTCCCTCGGCACCCAACACCAAACCGCCAGTCACTCAGGGAGGCTCTGGGCGCCTGCCCCTCAGAGACACTGGTCCCATTCCTGGCTGAAGTACCCTGTGGGGGACCCAGGGCCACTCTCGCCACTCACCGCCTGCCTGTTGGAGCTTTGGAGCTCTGGAGCTCCAGGCCCACCCTGGCTGAGGCACTCAGCCCGTGACCCCAAGCTTGGTGACACAGACAAGCAGAGAGAAAGGGTTCTACAAAAGATAATCTGCCTCTGCCTTCCTCCAGGCAGAGATTTCCATTGCCTGCCCACTAATCAACAAACTCCACCTCAGTTCCTAAGGAAATGTTGCTAAACAGGAGACAAAGTCCCACCCCTAAGCTGAATCAGATAAAAACAACTCCCAGGCAACCAAACCCAAGCTGTGAGTAAACCTAGCTGCCTGCAACAAAAAACAAAGGGGAGAGGCTGGAGATCAGAGCTGAAGTGATTTTAGTCTGATCTCTTATTGTGACTTATAATTTTCTCATTTTGATTGTTTATTTTGATCACATCCATTGTTTGCCTTCTGACTTACACTGTTTCGTGATTATATTGGTCTGTCTCTGTGTAGCTATCAGTATTCTTCAGAGAATCTTTCTTACGTGTCTTTTTCACTTCTTTCTGGCCTTGTGTCTCTTTCTCACCTGATAGTTGGTATGTATGTCTGTTTTCCCTCTCGCTCTTCTCTCTTTCTAACTTCCTATTGACTCCCCCTTCCTCCATTATTTTCCTCTTTTATACCCCCATTTTAATCGAGGAACCAAGACTACATACTGCTGAACAGACAGATTGTAAGGCAGAGGGAAATAGGTTCCAGTGTGCTCATACACCTGTTTGTGGATGCTAAAATCAGCATATACACTCTGAACCACCGCTTCCCTCTCAATTAAAGCTCAAAACTGCAAAAAGTACAGATTGCAGCCTACACTCCAACCTCAAAAGTGAACAAAGACAGAAGACCCTGATAAGGAAGAACAGGATATTAAAGAACAGAAATAAAATCAACCCTACCTTCCCTCAAAAACAGAATTAAAGAAGGGGAGGGAAAGGGAGAGAGAGAGAAAAATCTACACAAATGAAGAAAACCCAAAAGATGAGTATGGGTCTCTCCCAGACTTCTGGGAGGGCAGACACTGAGAAAACTGACTTCGGAATGCAAACAGTGAGGAGTCCCCAAAATGAAGGGTTGCAAACTACAAACCTAGATATCAAGACATTAATGTAAAGATTAAAAAGAATTGAGGAGACACAAGAAGAAACTAGGAAGGAGCTGATATCTGAGATAACAGTAATAAAGAATACTGTGAATGAAATAAATAACAAACTGATAAGGATGGAAAGCAGAATTACCCAAGCAGAAGAAAGAATCTCAGAGCTTGAGGACCAAAATATAGAAATAACCCAAACTCTTAAAAACACAGAAAAGCTCAAAATGACAGAACAAAACCTTCAAGAGATGAGTGATTACTTCAAGAGACCAAACCTAAGAGTAATTGGCATTCCTGAGGCAGAAAGAGAGACAGAGCCCACACTGGAACAAACTTTCCATGAGATCATTCAAGCAAACTTCCCTTATCTAATCAGTGATGCAAAAATTCAAACACAAGAGACTCAGAGAACCACTGCAAGACAACAAATGAGAAAACCAACTCCTAGACACATAATAATTCGCCTAAACAAAGTAGGCATAAAATAAAAAATCCTAAAGGAAGCAAGAGAAAAAGGCCAGATCACCTACCAGGGAAGACCAATCAGAATAGCAGCAGATTTATCTACAGAAACCCTGCAGGCTAGGAGAGCTTGGAGCCCTATCTTCAAAGTCCTAAAAGACAAACAATTTCAACCAAGAATAACCTACCCAGCCAAGGTAAGCTTCATCAGTGAGGGAGAATTAAAATCTTTCCCAGATATCCAATCCCTAAGAACTTATGCAGCCACAAAACCATCTCTACATGAAACACTTAAGAAAGTACTAAACACAGAAGAAAAGGAAAAAAGAACAACATTCTTCAAAAGAGTACAGGGAAAAGAATAAAATATACATGAACCAACCCTAAAACCAAAAGAAAGACAAAAAAAAAAAAAAGTGGAAGAACAGCAACTCTATAAGAACTTTATGATAGGAATGAACTCTCACATTTCGATAATTAGCCTTAATGTGAATGGACTAAATGCGCCACTGAAAAGACATAGAATGGCAAAATGGATAAAATATCACCAGACAACAATATACTGCCTTCAAGAGACCCATGTCAATACAAAGGACATACACAGACTCAAAGTAAGAGGATGGGAAACAAATTTTCAGACGAATGGAACACTAAAGAAAGGAGGAGTCACAATCCTAATTTCAGACAAAATACCATTTAAGCTATCAAAAATTTAAAAAGATACAGAGGGCCACTACATAATGATAAAAGGTTCACTCCATCAACAAGAAATATCTATCCTAAACATATATGCACCCAACATAGGTGCACCAACTTTCATGAAGCAGTTTCTAGGAAAACTAAAGAAAGATATTGACTCTAATACCATCATAACTGGGGACTTTAATACCCCACTCACAACCCTAGACAGATCAGCAAGGAGATCTGGAACCTCAATGTGACTCTTGACCAAATGAACTTAATTGATACCTACAAAACACTCCATCCAAAGACCACAGAACACACATTTTACTCATCACCAATGGAATGTATTCTAAGATCGACCAGATAATTGGCCATAAATCAAGCATAAGCAAATTTAAAAGGACTGAAATTCTATCATGCACCTTCTCGGACCACAGTGGAATAAAAATAAACATTGACACCAACAAGGTGACCCCAAAACCCACAAAGACATGGTGACTAAACAGCATGATGCTAAACAACTCCTGGGTCAATGATGAAATCAAAACAGAGATCAAAAGATACCTGGAAACAAATGAAAATGAAGAAACATCTTACCAAAATCTCTGGGATGTCTTAAAAGCTGTAGTAAGAGTGGAATTTATATACCTACAAACACACATGAAGAAAATGGAAGGAACACAAATTAACAGCCTAACAAGCCACCTAAGGAAGCTGGAAAAGCAAGACCACAAAAAACCTAATTTCAGCAGAAGAATCCAGATCACCAAAATAAAAGCCCAAATCCAGGACATAGAAGACAAAAAGATAATACAAAAAAATCAATGAAACAAAAAGCTGGTTCTTCAAAAGGATAAACAAGATCGATGGTCCCCTAGCTAGACTGACCAAGAGAAAATGAGAAAAAACCAAATAAGCACAATCAGAAACACAAAAGATGAAGTCACATCTGACCCTGAAGAAATACAAAAGATCATTAAAGACTACTATGTACACTTGTATGGAAACAAACTTGAAAACCTTAAGGAAATGGTGGACATTCTGACATCATGCAACCTACCTAGGTTGAAACAAGAAGAAATTGAGACCCTAAATAGACCAATAACAATCAAGGAAATCAACTATATAATAAGGAAACTAACTACAAAAAAAAAAAAAGTCCTGGTCCAGATGACTTTCCAGCAGAATTCTACAAGACATTTAAGGAGGAGCTGATATCAATCCTACTGAAGGTATTCCAGGCGATTGAAAAATATGGAACTCTCCCCAAATCATTTTACAAAGCCAACATCACAG
>NW_007253085.1:148752-149034 GCF_000164805.1 Carlito syrichta
TTGGCAAAGTCTCAGGGTATAAAATAAATGTGCAAAAGATAATCGCATTTCTTTACACCAATAGCAAACAAACAGAAACCCAAATAAAAAACAGAAACCCAAATAAAAAACCCAAATAAAAAATTCCATTCACAATAGCCACAAAAAATGAAATAGCTTGGCATCTTCTGAACCAGAGACATGAAAGAACTTTACAATGAAAACTACAAAACACTGTTCAAAGAAATCAAAGATGACACAAACAAGTAGAAAAATATCCCATGCTCATGGATTGGAAGAATC
>NW_007253085.1:149054-189065 GCF_000164805.1 Carlito syrichta
CCAGGCGATTGAAAAAGATGGAACTCTCCTGAAATCATTTTACAAAGCCAACATTATATTGATACCCAAGTCAGGTAAAGATCCAATAAAGAAAGATAACTACAGGCCAATATTTTTGGTGAACATAGATGCTAAAAGTCTCAATAAGATCCTAGCAAACCAGATTCAACAATACATCTCAAAAATCATCCATTGTGACCAAGAAGGTTTCATTTCTGGGATGGAAGCCTGGTTCAACATCCATAAAACCATAAATGTAATTAAATACATCAACTGATGTCAAAACAAAAACCACACATCATTAGATGCAGAAAAAACTTTTGATAAAATCCAGCACCCCTTCTTGATAAAAACCCTCGAACATCTAGGCATACGGGGAACATACCTCAAAATAGTAAAAGCCATCTACAAGAAACCCAAAGCCAGCATACTCCTAAATGGACAAAAATTGGAAACATTTCCTCTGAAAACTGGAACAAGACAAGGATGCCCACTCTCACCCCTCCTGTTCAACATAGTATTGGAAGTCCTGGCTCGAGCAATCAGAGAAGAGAAGGCAATCAGGTGTATCCAAATAGGAAAGGAGGAAGTCAAGTTATCTCTCTTTGCAGACAATATGATTGTGTACCTTGAAAACCCAAGAGAATCTATCAAAAACCTCCTTACACTAATAAACCTCCTTTGGCAAAGTCTCAGGATACAAAATAAATGTGCAAAAGACAACCGCATTTCTTTACACCAATAATAAACAAACAGAAAACCAAATAAAAACCACAATTCCATTCACAATAGCCACAAAAAAAAAAAAAAATGAAATACCTTGGCATCTTCCTAACCAGAGATGTGAAAGTTTTACAATGAAAACTACAAAACACTGCTTAAAGAAATCAAAGATGACACAAACAAGTGGGAAAATATCCCATGCTCATGGATTGGAAGAACTCAACATTGTGAAGATGCCCATCTTACCTAAGGCAATCTACAAATTCAATGCAATACCCATCAAATTACCAGCAACATTCTTCTCAGACCTAGAAAAGACAACACAGGAATTCATATGGAAACACAAATGTCCAAGAATAGCCAGAACAATCCTCAGCAAAAAAAAAAAAAAAAAGCAGGTGGTATCACATTACCAGACTTCAAATTTTACTATAAAGCTACAATCATCAAAACAGCTTGGTATTTGTATAGGAACAGGCATATAGATCAATGGAATAGAATTGAGATTCCAGAGGCAAAACCTCAATTTCTCAACCAACTCATCTTCAACAAAGCCTCCACCACCTACCACTGGGGAGAGGAGAACCTATTCAGTAAATGGGGCTGGGAAAACTGGCTCCCCACATGCAGAAGATTGAAACAGGACCCCTATCTATCCCCATGCAAAAAGGTTAACTGCAAATGGATCAGAAACCTAAATGTAAAACCTCAAACCATAAGAACCTTAGAAAATGAAGGACATACCTTCATGGAAATCGGAACTGGCCTCCTATTCCTGAACAAAACCCAAAACCCACAGGTCATAAGAGAGAAGATAAATAAGTAGGACCTTATTAAGCTGACAATCTTCTGCAAAGTCAAAGAAACCATCAAGAGAGCAGGAAGACAGCCTACAGACTGGGAAAAAGTATTTGCCAACACAAGGTCAGACAAAGGCTTAGCATCTTTGATCTACAAGGAACTCAAATGTGCTGAAAAGAAAAAAGACAAACAACCCCATTATAAAATGGACAAAAGATATGAACAGACACTTCACAAAGGAAGACATCCTAGCAGCCAACAGACACATGAAGAAATGTTCAACCTCACTAATCATAAGAGAGATGCAAATCAAAACCACACTGAGATACCCCCTAACTCCAGTCAGAATGGCAATTATCAACAACTCAAAAAATAACAGCTGCTGGAGAGAGGGTGTGGTGAAAAAGGAACACTTCTACACTGTTGGTGGGAGTGTAAACTAGTGCAACCTCTGTGGAAAGCAGTATGGTGATTCCTAAAAGCTCTAAATACCTACCTCCCATATGACCCCACATTCCCCCTACTGGGAATATATCCCGAAGAACTCAAATCATTCTATAAAAAAGATACCTGCACACGTATGTTTATTGCTGCATTGTTCACAATAGCAAGAACCTGGAAGCAACCATGCTGCCCATCAAAAGAGGAATGGATTTTTAAAATGTGGTACATATACACGATGGAATACTACGCAGTCATAAAAAAGAACAAAATCATGAATTCCACAGCAACCTGGATGGAACTAGAGTCTATAAAACTGAGTGACCTCTCGCAAAAATAAAGATCCGAATATCACATGTTCTCACTCATATAATGGACCTTGAATATCCAATGTAATACTATAAGAAAATGACTGACAGTAGTGGGAAACTATGGGGGGGGGTAGAGAGATGGGATTAATGGTAGTAAATATCTGTCTGGGGATGGAGAAGCACCTCTTATCAATAGGGTGCCTGAATGAAATGTATTTGTATACCTAACCCTTAACTGTACCCCACAACATCATAATAAAAAATATTGAGTATAAAGATATATATATATATTTAGTTCTTTACTGGCTAGCTGTACTATGAAAGATGTAAAGGCAGAACCATTATTAGAGCCAATAGAGAGGGGAAATCCAAACCTAGGAATAATTTTATTTAACAAAAACTTTGTAACCATAAGTGTGGTTTTATTTTTTGTGGCAAAGCCTTCCATTCAACCCCAAAAGATGTTTATAAAAACCAGCAGGTATTGATAACCAGCATGAGGGGTTTTTACTTTAGTAAAGTTCACTTCCCATATTTTTCTGGGGCTTAGTACGTGGGCCCTGATACCAGTTGGCGGTCTTGGTCCTTGCTTGGCATTTACTTGCACATAAGCTGAACACAGTGCAGCAGCTGTGACAGTTAGGACTCTTTTTGTTGTTGTTATTTATTTATTTATTTATTTATTTATTTAATGAAACATTTTTTTTTTTATTTTAAAATTGTGGGGCACAGTTAATGGTTAGGTATACAAATATGCATCATTCAGGCATCCTTATTGATAAGGGGTGTCCCCCCCCCGTCCCCAGACAGATATTGACTACCATTAATTGCACAACCTTGCCTTCCCTCTCCCCCACCATAGATTCCCACCACTGTCGTTCCTTTTCTTATAGTATTACAATAGATGTTCAAGGTCCACTTATGAAGGAGAACATGTGATACTCAGATCTTTGTTGCTGTAAAAGATCACTCAGTATTATTTACTCTAGTTCCATCCAGGTTGCTGCGAAATTCATGACTTTGTTCTTTTTTATGGTTGTGTAGTATTCCATCGTGTCTATGTACTACATTTTTTTAATCCAGTCCTCTTTCGATGGACAGCATGGTTGGTTCCAGGTTCTTGCTATTATGAACAATGCTGTGATAAACATACCTGTGCAGGTATCTTTTTTATAGAGTGATTTGAGTTCTTCAGGGTATATTCCCAGTAGGTGGATTGCAGGGTCATATAAGAGGTCAATATTTAGAGCTTTTAGGAATCGCCACACTGCTTTCCACAGAGGTTTCACTAGTTTACACTCCCACCAACAGTGTATAAGTGTTCCCTTTTCACCACTTTCTCTCCAGTATCTGTTATTTTTTGAGTTATTGACAATGGTCATTCTGACTGGAGTTAGGTGGTATCTCAGTGTAGTTTTAATTTGCATCTCCTTAATGATTAGTGAGGTTGAACATTTCTTCATGTGTCTGTTGATCACTTGTATGTCTTTTTTTTGTGAAGTGTCTGTTCATATATTTTACCCACTTTGTAATGGAGTTATTTGTTTTTTTTTCTTTTCAGAACGTTTAAGTTCCTTGTAGATCCAAAATATCAGGCCTTTGTCAGATATGGCGTTGGCAAATACTTTTTTCACAGTCTGTGGGCTGTCTTCCTGCTCTCTTGATGGTTTCTTTGGCTTTGCAGAAGCTTGTCAGTTTAATGAGGTCCCACTTATCTATCTTATCTCTTATGGCCCATGTGTTTTGGGTTTTATTCAGGAACTGGATGCCAGTTCCAATTTCCATAAGGGTGTGTCCTGCATTTTCTAAAGTTCCTATGATTTGAGGTTTTACATTTAGGTCTTTGATCCATTTGGAGTTAATTTTTGTGTATGGGGATAGATAGAGGCCTTGTTTGAGTCTTCTGCATGTGGTCAGTCAGTTTTCCCAGCACCATTTACTGAATAGGTTCTCCTCTCCCCAGTAGTAGGTAGTGGAGGCTTTGTTGAAGGTGAGTTGGTGAGAAATTGAGGTTTTGCTTCTGGAATCTCAATTCTATTTCTTTGGTCTATATGCCTGTTCCTGTACCAATACCAAGCTGTTTTGATTATTGTAGCTTTATAGTAAAGTTTGAAGTCTGGTAATGTGATACTACCTACTTTGTTTGTTTGTTTGTTTTTTACTGAGGATTTTTCTGACTATTCTTGGTCATTTGTGTTTCCATATGAATTCCTGTATTGTTTTTTCCAGCTCTGAGAAGAATGTTGCTGGTAATTTGATGTGTATTGCATTAAATCTGAAGATTGCCTTAAGTAATATGGTCATTTTCACAATGTTGATTCTTCCGATCGATGAGCATGATATTATTCCGCTTGTTTGTGTCGTCTTTGATTTCTTTGAGCAGTATTTTGTAGTTTTCATTGTAAAGGTCTTTCATGTCCCTGGTTAGGAAGATGCCAAGATATTTAATTTTTTTTGTGTGGCTATTGTGAATGGGCTTGTGCTTTTTATTTGGGTTTCTGTTTGTTTGCTGTTGGTGTAAAGAAATGTGATTATCTTTTGCACATTTATTTTATACCCTGAGACTTTGCCAAAGTCCTTTATCAGTGCAAGAAGGTTTTTGCTGGATTCTCTTGGGTTTTCAAGGTACACAATCATGTCATCAGCAAGGAGAGATAACTTGACTTCCTCTTTTCCTATTTAGATACCCCTGATTGCCTTCTTTTCTCTGATTGCTCCATCCAGGACTTCCAATACTATATTGAACAGGAGGGGAGAGAGTGGGCATCCTTGTCTTGTTTCAGTTTTCAGTAGAAATATTTTCAATTTTTGTCTGTTTAATTGTATGCTAGCTGTGGGTTTCTTGTAGATGGCTTTTACTATTTTGAGGTATGTTCCATGTATGCCTAGATGTTCGAGGGTTTTTATCAAGAAGCGGTGCTGGATTTTATCAAAAGCTTTTTCTGCATCTAATGATATAATCATGTGGGGTTTTTTGTTCTGATGTCTGTTGATGCATTTAATTACATTTATTGTCTTGTGATTATTGAACCAGGCTTGCGTCCCTGAGATGAAGCCTACTTGGTCATGAGGGATGATTTTTGAGATGTGTTGTTGAATCCAGTTTGCTAGGATCTTGTTGAGAATTTTAGCATCTATATTCATCAAAGATATTGGCCTATAGTTCTCTTTCTTTGTTGGGTCTTGACCTGGCTTGGGTATCAATGTGATGTTAGCTTCATAAAATGATTTGGGGAGAATTCCATCTTTCTCAATTGCCTATAATACTTTTAGTAGGATTGGTAGAAATCTGCTGGAAAGCCATCTTGTCAAGGGCTTTTTTTGGTAGGTATTTTCTTATTACATAATCAATTTCCTTGATTGTTATTGGTCTATTTAGGGTCTCGATTTCTTCCTGTTTCAACATAGGCAGGTTGTTGCATTGTCAGGAAGTCCTCCATTTCCTTAAGGTTTTCAAGTTTGTTTTCCTACATGTGTACATAGTAGTCTCTAATCATCTTTTGAATTTCTTCAGGGTCAGATGTGACTTCATCTTTTGTGTTTCTGATGTTTTTATTTGGTTTTTTCTCTCTTTTTCTTTGTCAGTTTAGCTAAGGGACCATTGATCTTGTTTATCCTTTCAAAGAACCAGCTTTTTGTTTCTTTGATTTTTTTGTAATATCTTTTTGTCTTCTATGTCCTGGATTTAGGCTTTTATTTTGGTGATCTGGATTCTTCTCCTGAAGTTAGGATTTTGGTGGTCTTGTTTTTCCAGCTTCCTTGGGTGACTTGTTAGGCTGTTAGTATGTGATCCTTCCATTTTCTTCATGTACGTCTGTAGAGATGAATTCTCCTCTTACTACAGCTTTCATGGCATCCCAGAGATTTTGGTAAGATGTTTCTTCATTTTCATTTGTTTCCAGGTATATTTTAATCACTGTTTTGATTTCATCATTGACCCAGGAGTTGTCTGACATCAGGCTATTTAGTGTTCATGCTTTTGTGGGTTTGGGGGGATCCTTGTTGGTGCTGATGTTTTTTTTTCTTTTTTTTTTTTTTTTTTTGAGTTGGAGTCTCACTCTGTCTCCCAGACTAGAGTGCAGTGGCTGCTCCCAGCCACCACAGCCTTGCCTGCTGGGATCCGGTGATCCTTCCTCCTCAGCCTTCCAAGTATCTGCAACTGGAGGCATGTGCTAATATTCCCGGCTAATTTTTGATTTATTGTAGAGATGAGGTCTTGCCAAGTTGCCCAGGTGGGTCTTGAATCCACAGGCTCAGGCAATCCACTCACTTCAGCCTCCCAAAAGCATGAGATAATAGGCTGAGACACCGAGTCTGGCTGATGTTTATTTTTATTCCACTGCGGTCCGAGAAGGTGCATGGCAAAAATTCAATCTTTTTAAATTTGCTTATGCTTGATTTATAGTCAAGTATGTAGTCAATCTTAGAGTACGTTCCATGCAGTGATGAGTAGAATGCATATTCTATGGTCTTTGGATCGAGTGTTCTGTAGGTATCAATTAAGTCCATTTGGTCAAGAGTCACACTGAGGGTTTGAATCGCATTGCTGAATTTTTGTCCTGATGAGCTGCCTAGAGTTGTGAGTGGGGTATTGATGTGCCCACCTATGATGGTGTTGGAGTCGATATCTTTTTTTTTAGTTTACCTAGAAGTTGTTTTATGAAAGTTGGTACTCCTATGTTGGGTGCATATATGTTTAGGATGGATATTTCTTGTTGATGGATTGAACCTTTTATCATTATGTAGTGGCCTTCTGTATCTTTTTTAATTTTTGGTAGCTTAAAGGGTATTTTATTTGAGATTAAGATTGCGACTCCTCTTTTCTTTTGTGTTCTGTTCACCTGAAAATTTGTTTCCCATCCTCTTACTTTGAGTCTGTGAGTGTCCTTTCTAGTGAGGTGAGTCTCTTGAAGGCAATAAATTGTTGCCTGGTGATATTTTATCCATTTTGCCATTCCATGTCTTTTCAGTGGTGCATTTAGTCCATTGACATTCAGGCTAATTAGTGAAATATGAGAGTTGATCCCTATCATAATGTTCTTACAGAGTTGTTGTTCTTCCTGCTTGTGTGTTGCCTTTCTTTTGGTTTTAGAGTTGCTTCATGTGTATTTTTAATCTTTTGCCTGTACTCTTGTGAAGAATGTTGCTGTTCTTTTTTCCTTTTCTTCTATGTTCAATACCTTCTTAAGTGTTTCTTGTAGAGGTGGTCTGGTGGCAGCATAGGTTCTTATGGATTGAATATCTGGGAAAGATTTCAATCCTCCCTCACTGATGAAGCTTAGCTTGACTGGGTAGATTATTCTCGGTTGAAATTGTTTATCTTTTAGAACTTTGAAGATAGGGCCTCAAGCTCTCCTAACCTTGAGGGTTTCTGTAGATAAATCTGCTGCTATTTTAATTGGTGTTCCCTGGTAGGTAGTTAGACCTTTTTCTCTTGCTGCCTTTAGGATTTTTTCTTTTATACCTACTTTGTTTAGGTGAATTATTATATGTCTGGGAGTTGGTCAGCTCATTTGTTGTCTTTCAGGGGTTCTCTGAATCTCTTGTGTTTGAATTTTTGCATCACTGATGAGATGAAGGATGTTTTCTTGAATGATTTCAGAAATGTTTGTTCCAGTGTGACCTCTGGTTCTCTCTCTGCCTCAGGAAGGTCAATTACTCTTAAGTTTTTTCTCTTGAAGTAATCATTCATCTCTTGAAGGTTTGTTCTGTCTTTTTAAGCTTCTTTTCTATGTTTTTGACAGTTTGGGTTAGTTCTGTATTTTGGTCTTCAAGTCTTGAGATGCTTTCTTCTGCTTGGCTAATTCTGCTTTCCATGGTTATTAGTCTGTTATTTATTTCCATCACAGTATTCTTTACTGCTATTATTTCTACCATCAGTTCCTTCCTATTTTCCTCTTGTCTGTCCTCAATTTTTTTAATTCTCTCTATTAATGTCTTTATGTCTGCATTTGTTGCATGTGACCAGTCATTCTGGGGGCTCTTCATTGTTTGTGTTCTGAAGTCTGTTTTCTCAGTGTCTGACCTCCCAGGGTTCTGTGTGAGGCCTATATTCTTCTTTTGGTTTTTCTTCATTTGTGCAGATTTTTCCTCCCTACTTTTTCCTTCCCTCCACTTCACCATCTTCTTTATTATGTTATTCAGGGGTGGAAGGGTTACTTTTACTTCTGTTTGTTCAATCTCCTATTCTTTTTTATGTATATCCTTTTACTTTATTCAATTCTGGAGTTGGAATGTAGGTTGGGGGTGGTCCTTTTTGCAGTTTTGAGATTTACTTAAGGCGGTGCTGTGATTCAAAATCTATCTGCAGATCCCAGTATCTGCCGACAGGTGTATGGATAATCTGAAACCCACTTCTCTCTGCCTTGGAATCTGTCCATGCAGTGGGGTTGTATGTTTACTCCCTGCAATAAGATGAGGTTAACAGAGGGAAGAGAATGGAGCAGACAATGGAGGAAAGAGGGCGGTGGAGAGAGAGTGAGAGGAGTAAGGTGGAAAACAGCTGAGTGTACCAACAAATGGAGAGACAAAAACTGAAACAGAAAAACAAGAAACCACAGCTTCAAACTAACCAACTCCCATACAAAAAAATAAAACATACAATAATGCTAACATACAAGCTAACCAACCTCCTTATTGGTGTGCTA
Source organism: Carlito syrichta (assembly GCF_000164805.1). NCBI lineage: Eukaryota > Metazoa > Chordata > Mammalia > Primates > Tarsiidae > Carlito > Carlito syrichta. The sequence continues at coordinate 157,978 of NW_007253085.1, forward strand.
TTCCTCTTTACAAAGATAGGGTTTACAGAGAGAAGAAAAGGAAAAAAAAAGGAACAAAACAAAAGGAATAGACTCAAGTCAGTAAACTAACAGAACTTCTCAAGCACACTCTGTGACTTTTCATTTAAGTCCATTGTCCTTTCAGCTCTGATTTCTAGCTGTCTTTCCAGGCTGGTAATTTTGTTCACAGTTAGGGTCAGTTGCCTCTGGCCTGCTTTGAAGGGCAGTTCAGATCATCATTCAGTTCATCACTGTCCAGTTCACCACTCAGATCTGGTCTGTGTCTATTTATCAAGTTTCTGTTTTTCTCATTTCGGTGTTGTTACCTTGAATCACCAGCTGGTGGTGCTATCTCACTGCTCCAGATGGTCTTTATCTCAGCTGCTCACCCCAGATGGGAGGGAGCCAGCAATGGGAGCCACTGCCTCATGGCACACTGGAGGAGATCCACAGCCTGGCAGGATGTCACGGTGGCAGTAGTGGTGGCAGCAATCTCAGCATATCTTGCTTGTAGGGACTTCACAGTCTGAAGTCATGGGTTGCCTCTGGCATGGGCAGTGCAATATGTGATGGCCACCATGGTGGCGGTGGCAGTGGCAGTGGTTGGAGCTGTGGCATCTGCAGCTGCATTGGCTACCCAGACTGCCATGATGCTTCAGCAGTGGTGACAACCAAGCTCTGTGTGAAGAGCAGGCTGCCGACGATGGGATCTGCAGCCCCAGGTAGACAGCCAGAGTCTTTTTGTGTTCTCTTTTGTGGAGGGTCTCATAGACCAAGCTGCCCCATCACCATCTTTCCGGAAGTCTTCCAGTGAGACCTCTTAAGTCTTGAATGTAGTAATACTGGGTTAGTATCTTTGTCAATTTAGTACCTTCCAGGTGTGTAGTTCAAAAGCAGCTGGGAGGATGATGCTAGAGTTCTTGGTCATTTGCTATCCTTAGGGGTCTATGTGTGCTCCTGTTAAGGCAGCTTGTTTCTTTTCCTCTTGGGTGTAGATAGGCTGTTTTGGAGAGGAGGAGCTGGAAAAGTTTTAGTTAACTGGATAGTTAGGAGTTTAACTGGGAGTTTTGCTGCCTGGTCCACTAGGCAGTATCCAGTTGCTTCTGGAGTGTCTGGCTTTTGGTGTCCCCTGTAGTAAATGACTGATACCTCTTTGGGGAGCCATAAAGCCTCTAGGAGGGCTAAAATTTCCTCATTTTTTAAAAATAGTCTTACTTGCTGTGGTAAGAAGGCCTCATTTTTTGTAGATCATGGTATGCACATGGAGTGTGGCAAAAGCATACCAGCTGTTGGTGAAAATGTTTACCAGCTTTCCTGTTCCCCAGTGCAGGGCCTGAGTTAAAGCAATTAACTCAATTTTTTGAGCCAAGATATCTTGAGGCAATGCCTATGACCAGATTACATCATGAGCCATGGTTACAGCTGTGCCAGCCTTGCAGAATCCTTCTCTTACCAGGCTGCTACCATCTGTGAACAAGTTAGCATCAGCCTGACTTAAGGGAATGTCCCAAAGATCAAGTCGGCTAGCCTGGGAGATGTCCAACATGACTTTATAGTCATGATCTGGTTTTACTGGATTATCATTGGGCAACAGGGGCGACCAGATTGAGTCATTGAGTAGAAGAGAAAGTTAGTCTAGGTTGGCCAAGTAAGAGGATTTCATACTGGGTGATGCAAGTGTTTGACATCCAGTGACCAGAGGCTCCTTGGAGCAGAATTTCAACAGCATGGGGAACAGTTAAAGTCAGGTTCTGGTTGAAAGTCAATTTATCTGCTTTTTTAACTAGTATGGCTATGACTGCAATGGTCCAGAGACAAGAGAGCCAGCCAGAAGCCACTGGGTCTAGTCTTTTTGAAAAATAAGACACCAGTCTTCTTTAGGGTCCTAAGGTCTGAGTGAGGACCCCTTTTGCAATTCCTCATTGTATGTGAATGATCAAGTGGAAAGGCTTGGTAACATCTAGGAGGGCTAGAGCCAGGGCTTGGGTTAGAGCCATTTTTAACTGCTGAAATACTTGTTCCTTAGTAGCAGTTCATTTTAGGGGCTGATTTTCTGCAGAGGCAGTGTACAAGGGCGTGGCAATTTCAGCAAATCCTAGGATTTACAGTCAGCAATCCCCTGTCACCCCCAGAAATTCCCATACCTGTTTCTTTGTGGCTGGAGTGGGAGTTTGAAAAATGGCTTCTTTCCTGGCTGAAGTCAGGGCTTGCTTACCCTTTTTTAGCTGGTATCCCAGGTAGGAAACTGGTTGAGCAGAGTTTGCCTTTTTTGCTGACACACAGTAGCCCAAGTCTTGGAGGAGCTGTAACAGAGCCTTAGTACCTTCTAAATAAGTATTCAAGTCTGCAGCCACAAGCAAGAGATTATGTACATACTGGAGTAAAGTACATTCGGGGTGTAAGGCACAGAACCCTGACAAATCCTGTTGCCAAGCTTCCTCAAAAAGGGTTGGGGCGTTCTTGAAACCCTGTGGTAACTGGACTCAAGTTAGTTGACCGGTGTCCCTGGAGTCAGGATTTGCTTATTTGAATGTAAAAATAGGTTAGCACAATTGGAGAATGATGCTTTGCCAATTCTGGTAGGTTGGTCTCTGCCCAGACTGAAGGAAACTCCTGCTGTAACTTTAAAAGCAAATCTGATGACACATTTTCAGTGGGAGAATGAAAAGAAGCTAAGAGGTGTTCTTCAGAAAGAGAAACAGTTATCAACATTTGATAAGCAGTATCAATAGAAATACACATTTTAGTTTTATCAGGTGAAAACATAGTTGCCCTTCGTTTCCAGAGCAAATCTCTGTCCATGAGAGGGTATGAGCAGTCAGGGGCCATTAGAAATCAAAGGGTGACCAATTTGTGACCTAGATTAACCATCTGGTTGGAGGTGAACTTTCAATTTATTATTGCCCCTGTTGCTTCTTTAATAAAAAATTGTTTCTTGGATATGAGTCCTAATGGTGACTTTAGGACTGACAGTTCCACCCCAGTGTCCATTGAGTTGGACTGAGTGGCCCCCAATAGCGGTGGTTATCATGGGCTCTTGGGAGCCTAAGTAAAAAAGTCCTGGCCTCCTTAGTCAGAATTATTTTCAGTTTTGCCAGTAGAGGAAAGGACCAGAACTGACTTTGGGTCCTTTGTCTTTGGGCAGTGAGGGCATTTTTTTTTTAACCCTACGACCCAGCTCTCTACAATATGTACATTGATTCTTGCCTAGCTAGATGTATCTAGTTTTCTTTTGTCCTTTTGTTTTACACTGGTCTTGAGTCAGGTTGGGAGACCTGGATGGTAGCAACTAATACTTTTGTTTGCTGTTTTGTTGCTCTGTCCATTTTCTTGCCTTCTTGTTTCTGTTTCTCAGCATTTTGGTTATTAAAAACCTTTTGAGCTACCTCAAGCAGCTGAGAAATGTTTATTCCTGTGAAACCTTTAAACCTCTGCAACTCTCTCTGGATGTCTGGAGCTTCCTGAGTCACACTAGTCAAATTGATAGCCAGAGCATTCTCAGGTGCTGAGGGGTCAAACGGGGTATAGGTATGGAATGTCTCCTGAAGATGTACAAGGAATGCCCCCAGTGACTCCTTGGGACCCTGAATAATCTCAGTAGCCTTGGAAAGATTAATAAGTTTTCGGGCTGCTCCCTTCAAACCAGCTAATAGAGTCTAGTGATAAGCTTTTTAATGGTGTAGACTCTGCTGAAATGTTAGGGTTTCAATCCGGCCAAGAGGAGAGAAAAACCTCCTCTAACATTTTCTGATTTTTTTTCTTTGTTCCAGCCACTGAGGCCATGACAGACTTTTAAACCTCAACTCTAATATGTTCTGGCTTTCCAGAAGTAGAGGGATAAAAAGGAACTGCTAGTGATTATCCCAGGTAGTAAAATGAGTGCACATGATTGATTTTACCAGGGATATTAAAACCTATGGTTTGGATTTTGACAATATTTCATTCTCTTGAGAAATAGGTAAAACAAGTTTTCCTTGAAGAGTTAACCAGGGGCCTTTGTATATAGCACCCTGCTATTTTCAAGTTAGAAGTTCTGTTTTCCTATAGTGTAGTTTATAGGAAGGATCCTGAGTTTTAAGAGAACATATTTTTAACCAGGGAGGGAGGTTTTGGACTAAATTTAACCATTGGTCAATATAGGGAAACTGATCAGGATGACCGGGGTCCCTGTAATGACCATCCAAATAGACTTAGTAACATGAATACTCAAAGACCCTGTAGAAGGTTAACCAACATTAAATGCAGGCCAATTTATTTTACAGAGGGTCTGGAGCCTGCCTTTTGAAAGGCAGATACTGTAGTCCTCAGCAAACACAACAGATAAATCTTTCAAAATACAGTCCAGAGAACTGACAGGTTGTGAATTTTGTGAACCCATAACAAACAACAAGCAAACAGTTAAGACACACAGTTAAAACACAATGACAGACAGGGAGCATGCAAACCAAGTCAGAAGAGTTACAGATTGCTGGAACAACCTGAGGGCAGAAATCCAGAGGACTCTATTCAGTCAATGTCTTGGGTTAATGAATAGTGTCCAAAGGACAGCCTCATCAGGCCATGACTCCCTTAAACAGAATTGTGGCAACAAACAGAACAAAACAGATTCTTACTGGTAAACAGAACAAATTCTTACCTCCTAGGAGAATGCAGACAGACTCAGGAATTTTTTTGAGGCAAGAGGAAATTAGCAATTGTTCCTTCTCCTTCTGAACCAGATGAGAGGTCACGGAACCCTGGAATGATTCAAGAGGTGCCTCTCCTGTAACTTCACCATTAAGCCGGGGAAAACTGGAGTGAAGACATCTCCTAAGATTGGTGACTTCTCACTGGGGTCTCCAAATATTATGATTGAACTGTGAGAAAGGAGAATCACCAGCATACCAGGTTCAAATTTTGAGTCCTTTAACAGCACGCAGTCAAGAGTAGGCTCATGACAAGAAAGCTCTTGATGCCAAACTAAACTAGCAAGAAGCTTATAAGGGCAAAAACTGCAAGTGGGCTACATAGTAGGGGGTTGAGGGAACAAAGAACTAAAAAACAAAAGGAACAATCTCTTGGATTTCAGTTAACAAGGCATACAATTACACAGAACTTGTGGCTAGGGAGTTTTCAAATGATCAGCAAGAATGGTCAGTGTGAACAGCTCAGGAGAACAAGGCTGGGGATCTGTGGCCATGGGAATGTTACAACAATTACATATATACACTGGGAGGGGGTATCATTTCTAAGTTAGGCAAACAGTTAAGATGGAAGATTTTAACAAAATGGAGTCACTTATGTCAAACAAGTTATTGCAATTATTTTACATATTTCATTAGCTATTTCAGTATAAACACACATACTGATCTGTTTTTACTTCATAAATTTATATAAAGAAAATAACCCCAGATCAATTTTAGTTTTATCCTCATTTTCTATCGTATGAATATCTCATATTTCACTTATAATAATTTATATTTTGTTTTATTTCCTCTTTCTTACCCAAGAGAAGCCATCAATGTACAAACTATTGTCTTGAATTATATTTTTAAAGACTATGGAGCAACATAAAAAATGTCTTATGAGAAGGCAACAACATGACAATATCTGCTTTTCCATTTTAAGCAAGTGCTTAGGAAGACAATAAGCAATATTTTAAGCAAATTAAAATGTAATTTGCTTTTTACCATGTCTCATAAATGCCAAACAATGAAATGATTTAGTTTTCTAAGTTATTATAGCCCAATTGATCTTCCAGGCAACAGACTTATTATTTGATTATGAAGATATGCACATTTATCAAAAGCTAGAACCATCTGTCTCAATTCTGTTTAATTTCATTATATATTCATCATTTAGACAGTCAGCTTATGACATAAGCCTCTATTGATGAGTAATTCTATACTTATTATCACTTAAAAATGTGCATATGCAAACATCAGTCAACTCCTACTAGTCTACTTTGAAATTAAAATTATTCTAGCGATAGTCTACTGATGAGCCAGTCATTGCTGATATATACAAGACAAATTTTTGGCATTTCTTTGAAGAAAATTAAAACTACTCATTTATTTCTTTCAGCAAGTCATATATACATAGAATTCATAAATTTGTCTTAAATTGAGAGGTATATAAATTTAGACTCATGTACACATATTTAACATTCTTATTTGAAGTAAATAGTATAAAAATTAGGAGAGGATAATTAGTGTTTCTAAAGCAATTTTGATTAAAATATTTGTAAGTTTTATAAATGTTTACAGTTCTGAAAAATCTATCAATACTTATCATTATTGAATTTGGAATAGAAAACCAGATTAGATGTTAAATGAAATTTACCTTTTTAACTATGCTGGGATTATATTTGGCAGAAATAAGTGTGAATATAGAAAATTATTTACTGAAAATATTTTGCCTATTTTTGTGTATCTGGAATGAAAAATGAACATATTTGACATTTTAATATGACTTATTAGAAAAATTGTATCTAATGTCATCTTATAAATAATACAACAAGTTACTAAAAATAATCCATCAATCTTACATATGCCACTTTCCTAATCTTGTTATTGTGATCACAGGTAACATGAATGATGTGCTCACAAATTGCCTGAAGTGAAAATTGACTCACTCACTCCCTTTTCTCTCTCTCTCTCTCTCTCTCTCTCTCTCTATATATATATATATATATATAAAATCTCTATATATGTTCTATACAAAGAGATTATATATTATAAAATGTTAAGAAAGTTACTAGAAAAAATAATTACAAGTAAAAGAAGAACATCGTAAAGGTCTTTATCCTCATTGTCTTGATGATAAGTAAACTGAGAAGAAAAAGAGAAGGTGATCTTCTGTCTCAGGGATGACAGAGGTGAAAGAGGTAGAGGAGGTGGAAAGGGAAGGCAGAAGAGGCAGGTATACTTGGTGCATTATAATGTCTTTCTGACTTTTTGTGTTTTTATTTCTTTAAAGATGTTTCTATAAGGTATCAATTCTTTTTCTGTTTGTTTTAATTTCAGTACCCATATTATAGAAAGGTCTGTGTCAAAAGAAAAAGTCCAAAGGAGGCTTGAATGATCACAACCCTTCTGGCAGATCATTTAATGCCTATTTCTCTACTGGCAATGCTTTTTCTATGTCTTATTTCTCATGGTCTGGCTATGGTTCAGAAGTACTCATCTCCATCAAGCTAAATTCTGGTTCTTGCTTCTCTTCTTTACTAATAAATGTCCTTTCTGGTATTTTTTTCCAGAATAAAATAAAATAAGAAGTTATACATATGAATATATTATATATCATTATATATTTATAATATAATTATATAATATATACTATATAAAGAGATAATTTTATATACTAGAAGAATTGGCACACCTGCCTCTCCTGCTTTCCCTTCCCACCTTCTTTACCTCCTTCATCTCTACCACTCCTGAGACCGAAGACCATCTCTCCTCTTCTCCTCAGTTTACTCAACATCAAGACAATGAGGATAAAGATCTTTATGATGTTCCTCTCTTACTTAACAGTAAATGTTTTTCTTTCTTATAATGTTCTTAACATTTTCTTTTCTCTAGCTTACTTTATTGTAGAAATATAGTCTATAATACATATATAAAATATGTGTTAATTGACTGTTCATTTTATTGGTGAGGTGTCTGGTAAGCAGTTGGCTATTAGTGATTAAGTTTTGAGGGAGTCAAAAGTTGTGTGAAAATTTTTACCACAAAGGATGTTGGCATTTCTAACCTGTACGTTGTTCAAAGGTCAACAAAAATTATTTTAAAAATTATCATTCCTTTAAAAAAAAAATTTTCACCCAACAGTTAAATTTATGAGTAACTGGGACAAATCTTTCCAAAGGAAATATCTAAATGAAAATACTATATTAAAAAACTGAACCATATAAACTGTACTTTCAAATCCATAGTAATATTATAGTGCTCACCAGGACAACAAAAACAGAAAATAAGGAATTATCAAACTGAAGATTGATAATCAATTTGCAACCAAAACAGAATATAAGGAATTATCAAATTAAGGATTGAGAGTCAATTAACATCAAACATTTGTATGCAGATGTAAATTCAAACACCATAAATACAACATTAAGGTGATGACGGCAATTTAAAACACTGCCTTCTTGTGACTTGGGACTCATGAATCTTTGCGACCATCAAGACCGATGAAGTGAAAGATTTGTACTGTGGTTTTAAGTTGGTGCCTATAGGATAACAGAATAAAGAAATGTGTTTTCTGATACCAAACGTTTTAGTATTTATAAGAACTACTAAAATGTTAGTATTCATAAAAACTACTTGGAAACTTGTAATAAATGCTGATCTTTTCCTTGTTCTTCAAAGAATTTAAACAAACATCCTGAAGCAGGTGACAAGTGGTTCATGTTTTGGAATTTGCTAAACTAGGCAGAGTAAAAGATCATCATATCTGTTTAAATGTATCACCTCATAAAATTTTGACTCCTTCGTCAGATTATATGCAGAATTATAAAGTTGACTATTCTGAAGATTCCTCGGACTGAGAGAGGCTTCTTGGTAGTAATGAGCATGTTGATCTCAGAGTTTTATTTAATATTTATTTATTTACTTATTAATTGAGCAGACTTAAAACATACTTTCTACTTTATATTTGTCTGAATCTTCCTGAGTCAATACATTAAAAAGATTAATTATTCTAACTCCCAAGCATATTAGGCTATCTGATGATTTTTAAAAATTTAGAAAGGAAAGAAAAACACAATTAAATGGAAATCTCTAGTGTTTCAATAAGTAATCTTTCCATAGAAAGCTTAATTCTCTAAAGCTCTCAGATTCTTTAGTTGTTCTTATCAACACAAGAAAATAGTATTATATCCCAGGTTAATATTAACTATATTATAGACTTTGTGTGGGTAATTATGAGAAAGAAAGTTCAGAAATTGCTTAAGTCAACTATTTTATTCTACCTCACAGAACCACATCTTACTGAATTTATAATTTTCTTAAAAGAGAAACAATCTTCAACCACAGAAAATTTAAATTGTCATTTCAAAGTAAATAACTTTTTCAATGTTGAGAAGACTTTATAATAATGTAAGAGATCATAATAAGACTACTTGATTTAGGCTGTATTGTCTTTTTTATGTCACTCTAATTTTGACAGATTTCTAAAATTCCTAGATTAAAAATTATATAGTTGGGCTTCCACTTTTAGCTCCAATATCTAGATAACTTGTAACTCATCATCCTTATCCTTATACAAATTGTGACATCATATAGCAAAACAGTAATTTCCTAGCTTCCCTAACTATCCAATCTATTCTGTTTCTACCCAAACTGTATGTCAGTTAGCACATCAGTAAGCTTCAAATAGTTGTCTCCAATTTAATAATTTGTCATAAAATTTTATATTTCACTATTTCTCAATTTACCATGAAACATTTTTACATTTAATCTATACTTTTACTCCACCTTAAAAAGAAATTATACCCCATTTAATGTTGTTCTAAAAAATGCAGTGTTACTTTAAGGACTATCTTGCTACATTAGATGAAAGTTGAAGTGGGTGGTCATAAACTTTCTGATAACTTTTTGTTTGAAATTACAGAAAAAAGTGACAAATAATTTTATTTTTTATTTCCCACTCCCTGACACATAATTTTCTTCACAGAATCAAAGTGACAAATAATTTTATTTTTATTTTCCACTCCCTGACAAATAAATTTCTATTTATTGCTTTTTATGTTTGGATCCATAAAAAATGTTTTAGTCGTTTTAAATGAATAAGTATGAAGTATTTCTGTTATTGAAAATAAGGAAAATATAACAAATGCAATGAAAAATATTTTCAATTGTTACATTGCCAATGCAATCTTTAGAACTTGAATATATCAACTCATTGTCTTCTGGCTTACATTGTTTTTGCCCACTCAGTTGACTATTGCTCTTTTAAACATAATGTCTCTTTTTTATCTTCAGAGTGCTTTAAAATGTTTTATTTTTGTCTTTGGTTTTTAGTAGTTTTTCAATATTGAAAATATAGTATATACTTCAGTGGAAAATATAATTCTTCTTGAATCTACAAATTAGTTTATATTATTTTCTAATTATCAAATTATTGCTTTTGCTTTATTATTTCTCATCTTCGTCTTTGACATAAAAATGTATATATGTAAACTTTTGCACCATAGACATACTTCAGTACCATCGTTTCTGTTTTTCATTTCTTCTCTTCATGTATTATTCCATATATTTTCCCTAACCTTTTCTTATGTTCATACTTTTCATGTGTTTTAAACTAATGTTACAATTAACAATTGAGTAGCTCACTCTATTATTATTTTCCTCATTTCTATAATTTCCATTTTGTTATTTATTATTGCTTCTTGGGTTTTTTTAAGCTCTAATCAACTTCTGTAATAAAATTATCAAATTTTTATTTTTTTACTTTCAATTTCCGAATCACATAAAACATAATTATTTGCAGATTGATGACTAATTAATCTAGTCATTTAGGTTTACTGTAGTTTTCTTTTTTTGTTTCTCCTCCTCCTGCTCCTCCTCCTTCTTCACCTTCTTCTTGTTTTTCTTTTCTTTTGCTTCTATTTTCTCTTTCTACTCGATTTAGGCTATATTGTCTTTTTCATGTCACTCTAATTTTGACAGATTTATAAAATTCCTAGATTAAAAATTATATAGTTGGGCTTCCACTTTTATCTCCAATATCTAGGTAACTCGTAACTCATCATCCTTATCCTTATATTAAAAAAAAGTAAAAATCAACATTTGTTGAACTCAGAGAAGAGAAATTGTAGGACAAACCACAACTAAAAAAGAAGAGGTCACAGCCCAGATCTTATCTAGCACATAAGTTCCATCAACTCAAGTGATAAACTAGTAGAAATACTGAAATGGCAATTTTGAAAAATTGCTAGAGACTTCTTGTGAACCAAATTGAAAATGAGAGAGCACAAATGACCTCAGTCTCAGAGTACCCACACTTTATTGGGTTTATTATTTAGAAATTCCACAAGATTCTTACTGTGAAGATCCAAAAATAATTTTCCAGTGTATCTAAAGAAGAACAGAAAAATGTATCCATACCAAAATATGCCCAGAGATTATCTTATTAAAAGAAAATGTTTTCCTGGGTAAAATAATTAACCTGAACCATATTACATGTTGACTAAGGACATTTTTCTGAGTTCAGGATTCTCTATGCTTCACTTCCCACCTAAGTGGAGTAGAAAAAAAAAGATATAACACTCATGAAAATAATAATCCGTAGGCAAGTCCAATTAAAATCCTGAAGTTTAATCATAAGACTAAAAAATCATTTTTTCCCCACATACCTAACTGACAAACTAACAGTGCTCTACTGTAATAAAGAGAATTGTAGTTGGAAAAGCATAAGACACAGACTTTAGTTGCATAGATGTTATGAAACCCCACAGACAACAGAGGGGGCAAAATAAAAGATACTAGAGAATTTGAAGCCTCTAGCACACACAACTACAACAATTGGTAAACATTGCCAACCTCTAAAAATTTACATAAACTATCACACTGAGACCTATTTATTACAACTACTACCCAATACATTATGTTCTACTTTCAGCAACAGCAACAACAACTACAAAAGCTGTTGAAAGGCAAATAAAGCACATTCTGAAGAAACAAGCTTGACATAATAACCATAAGTTTTGACATTTTTAGACTTATAACTCTCAATAAAAATTAGAAAAGACAGGAAAGACAAAGAAGAAATAAAACAACTAATAAGGTAAACATAGTAGCTGTTGCAAACATGGTAAATATAAATCACTTTAGCATCAATGGTTGAAATACACCATTTATAAGATAGACAATGTCAAAATAAATTATAAAAAGTGTAGAAGACTCTATGTCTGTTCATGTACCTATACCAGGCTGTTTTGCTTATTGTAGTCTTACAGTAATGTTTAAATAAAGGAAGGATGAGACCTTCTACTTTGTTTCTTTTGCTAAGGACTGTTTTGGCTATTCCTGGTTGTTGATGTTTCCATATGAATTTCTGCATAGTCATTTCCCAGTTTAAGAAGAATGATGTTGGCAATTTGATGGGTATTGCATTGAATCTGTAGAATGCCTTTAGCCGGTTGGACATCTTAACAATGTTAATTCTTCTAATCCATAAGTAAGAAATATTTTTCCATTTGTTTGTGTCTTCTTTGATTTCTCTGAGCAGTGCTTTGTAGTTTTCATTGTAAAGTTCTTTAATTTCTTTGACTAGGAATATGATGAGGTATTTGATGTTTTTATTTGTGGCTACTGTGAATGGAATTGTGCTCTTTATTTGTTTCTCTGCATGTTTGTTGTTGGTATATAAGAATGCAACTGTTTTTTGCACATTTATTTTGTACCCTGAAATTTTGCTAAAGCCCTTTATCAGTGCAAAGAGGTTTTTGACTGATTCTCTTGGATTTTCAAAGTATACGATCATCTCATCAGCAAATAACTTCCTTGTTCCCTATTTGGATACCACTGTTTTACTTCTCCTTGTTGATTGCTCTGGCTAGAACTTCCAACACTATATTGAAGAGGATGAGTGAGAGTGTGCAGTCTTGTCTTTTTCTGGTTTTCAAGAGAAATGCTACTAATTTCTATTCATTTAGCAATAGTTGGTTGTAGGTTTATCGAGGATGGCTCTTACTATTTAGAGATTCTGGAAACAAAACTTCAATTTCTTAACAAATTCATCTTTGACAAAGCCTTCACCAACAACCACTGTGGAGAGGAGAACTTATTCAGTAAATGATGCTGAGAAAACTGGCTGACTGCATGCAGATGATTTAGATAGGACCCCTGCCTCTCCTCAGTCACAAAGATCAACTCTAAATGAGGCAGAGACCTAAACGTAAAACCTCAAACCATAAGAATCTTAGAAAACACAGAAGACACCCTTATGGAAATTGGAATAGTCAAACAATTCCTGATCAAAACCTCAAATGCCGTGCAATAAGAGATAAGATGTTCAAGTGGGACCTCATAAAATTGAAAAGTTTTTTGCAAAACAAAAGAAAACAACTAGAGAGCAGGGAGATAGTCCACAGAATGGAAAAAATAATGCCTACCAACCCTATATTTGACCAAGACCTAACATCCAGTATCTACAAGGAACTCAATCATGCTGAAAGAAAAACAAAAACAAATAGCCCTATTAAAAAGTGACAAAAGATATAAATAGACACTTCCCAAAGGAAGACATATGAGTAGCACACAGATACATAGGAAAATGCTCAGCCTCACTAATCATCAAAGAAATGCAAATTAAAATCACACTGAAATACCAACTAACTCCCATAAGAATGACAATCATAAATAACTCAAAAAACAATAGATGCTGGCGAGAATGTGAGAAAAGGGGAACACTTCTACACTGTTGCTAGAATTGCACACTAGTACAGCCTCTGTGAAAAACAGTGTGTCAATTCCTAAAAGATCTAAAAATTGACCTTCTGTACTACCCAACATTCTCTCTTCTGGGAATATACCTAGAAGAACTCAAATCATTCTATAAAAAAGATACCTGCACATGCATGTTTATTGCAGCATATTAATGTTAGCAAAACATGGAATCAACTATGCTGTTCATTGAAACTAAACTGGATTAGAAAAATGTGGTATATATATCCACGATGAAATAATATGCAACCATAAGGAAGGATTAAATTATACATTTCACAGCAACTTTGATGGATTTAGAGTTTATAATACTGAGTGGCCTATAATAGAAACAAAGAACTGAGTACCACATGTTCTCATTCATAAGTGGATCATAAGCATTTATCATAATATTCTAAGAAAGGTATTTGCAGCAGCAGGACTCTGTCAAGGTGGGGTGGGAGGGTACATAACATCAATAAGGGTGCATGATCTCAAACCAGGGGAAGTGGGGCCAAAGGGAGATTAAAACTTTACCTGTATTATGAACACTTATGTACCTATTCCTGAATTGTATCCCACATCTTTAAAAATAAAAGAATAAAAAATAATAAAAAATAAAAGATAAAATAAAAGATCACGGCTCCCTGTAGCCTTGACCTCCTGGACTTGAGCAATCTTCTAGCCTTATCTTCTCCATTAGCTGGGATACAGATGCATACCACCTTACCTGGCAAATTTTATATAATTTTTTTGGTAGAAATTTTTCCAATTTTTAAAATTATGAGTATGCTGAAATAAAAAAAAAACATTTTATATGGAAAAATAAGACATATATTATCTATTAACTTGTATCTAAAACATGAAGACTCTTGAGACTAGTGACAGTGGCTCATGCCTATAATCACTGCACTTTGGGAGACCACAGAGAAAGAGTATTACTTGAATTCAGAAGTTCAAGACCAGCCTTGCAATATAGTGAAACCTTATCTCTCCAAAAAAAAAAAAAAAAAAAGCTGGGAATGGTGGCGCATGCCTAAAGTCCTATTTACTACAGAGGCTGAGGCAGAAGGATTACCAGGACCCAGAAGGTTGAAGCTGTGATGAGTTATGATCATGCCACTGCACTTCAGCTGGGATGAGAATGAGACTATGACTTAAAAACTAAACAAACAAATAAATAAAGACTGTATGGTCCAACATAAAGGGATGGATAAAGATATGCAATGCTAAATTTAACAAAATATTAGTACAGAAATTAGCAACAAATAAACCTAGAGTAGTTATATTAAATTTAGATAAAGTAGAATTCAAAACTAGAAAAATTATTTGGGATGAAGAGTGGTACTACAAGCCGGCCTCAGTGGTTCAGCCTGTAATCCTGCGCCTTTGGGAGGCTGAGGTGAGTGGATTGCCTGAGCCCACGGGTTCGAGACCCGCCAGGGCAGTGAGACCTCATCTCTACAATAAATCAAAAAATCAGCCGGGCGTGGTAGCACATGCCTGTAATTCTGGCTACTCGGAAGGCTGAGGCAGAAGGATCACCGGAGCCCAGCAGGTCGAGGCTGCGGTGGCTGGGAGTGGCCACTGCACTCCAGTATGGGTGACAGAGTGAGACTCCAACTCAAAAAAACAAAAAAAGAGTGGTACTACAAGACAATAAATGAAACATTTATCCAAAAAGACAAGAAAATTCTAAATGGGTATACATGTAACAAGAGAATCAAAATATATAAGTCAGATTTGAGTACAATTAAAATAAAAAATACACGTCTATTATTGTACATTACGGAAGTCAAAATCCCTTTTCCAATGATTAAGAGATCAAACAGGCAGAAGATCAGTAATAATGCAATCTACTTGAAAAATATCATCATTGAACTTGTTGCAATAAACACTTATAAAATATAGATAATTCTATCCAGCAAAAGAAGAATGCACATTTTTCTCAAGAATATGTGTGTGCATATAGATATATGTGTGTGTATGTGCATACATATACAAAAAGAAATACAATGCATGTTGTCAGATCAAAGTGGAATTAAACTAGAAATCAATAACAGATATATGTAGACATTAAACAAGAAATAAGTAGACATTAAACAAGAAACTTAAAATTACAAATACATCAGAAACTTCAAGATAAATTTTAAATTATTTTGAATAATTGAAAATTAAAAACTATCAAATTTGTAGAATGAAGCAAGACACTACCTAGAAAAATATTGTAGAATTAAATGTTAGAAATCAAAATAAATATATAAAAAGATCACCTCAGGAAACCAGAGAAAGGAGAGTTTAATTAAACATAAACTGAACAAAAGGAAAAAAAATCATAACAAAAAATTAAAGAAATTGGAAACAGGAAAATAAGAAAGTTGACAAAACCAAAAGTTATTATTTGAAAAGTTCAATAATTTTATATACATCTAGTTAAGCTAGCCAGTTAAAGTGAGAAGACAAAAATAAATATCAGCAAAAAAAGAGGAGCTATTACTACTAATCCCATAAAGTCAAATAAAGAATAAAAAATACTGTGAACAACACTATATACACAATTTGATAACATAGTTGAAATAGTCTCATATCTTGAAGAAAAGAGTCAAAACATTTAATAGAAGTAGAAATAAGTTCTCTGATCAGATTGATATCAAATAGAATTTGAATAAATAATTAATCATTTATTTAAAAAGAGTGCAAGCAGTACAGATAATTTAATTGGTGAATTCTACCATCTATTGAAGAAATAATATTTACCTTACACAATCTATTTCAGAAAATAGAAGCAGAGGAAATATTTTATAACTCATTCTGTGACATCAGTATTATCCTCATTCTAATATCATATTAAGCTATTAGAAGAAAGAAAATTACAGAACAAATCTTTTATTATAATAAAGACAGTTAGAAAAAGTTACCAACCCAAATTGTAATGGCATAAAAAGTCTATAATAGCCTATAATAGCTTGCTTGACATAAGTAACTCCATTTTGTAACAAATTATCCATCTTGACCGAGATAATTCATAATTCCCCTGTGTAACTTTCCCATAATCACTAGTTGTAACCTTCCCATAATCACAAGCCCACATTCTTGTTCCCCTCAGTGCTTGGAAACTCCCTAATTGCAAATTCTGTAGCTATCTGTACCCTTGTGCAACCAAATGTTCTGCCAAATATGTAATCATAACTGTATAGCTTTTGTGGTTTTTGCGTTTATAAACCCCTTGCTCATTCTGTTCAGGGTTGAGAGTTCTTTATGACACTAGCCTGCTCTTGACCACTGGCTAATAAAGGACTCAAATTCGACTCTCTGAGTGTTGACTTCTTTCTCACACTTCAGCTATAACAAAATCAGCAATGTATAAAAAGGAAATCTAAACTATGAATAAGTATAATTTATTCCAGGTATACAAGGCTAGTTCAACATTCAAAACTCAACCATATTACGTTAACAGTTTAAAGCAGAAAAATCATATGATCATATCAACTGATATAGAAAATCATCGGACAAAATTCAACACTTCATAATACAAACTGTCAGCAAACTAAGAATAAATTAAAATGTTCTTAACTTGATAAAGAACATTTACAAAAACCTATAGCTAGCTATACTTAATTTAAAAAAACTAAAGGCTTTTTCTCTGATCAGGTAAAATGCTAACTCAAAACTCCAACTCAGTCGGGCTTGGTGGCTCAGCCTGTAATCCCGTGCCTTGGGAGGCTGAAGTGAGTGAATTGCCTGAGCCCACGGGTTTGAGACCCGCCTGGGCAACTTGGTGAGGCCTCATCTCTACAATAAATAAAAAAAAAAATTAGCTGGGCGTGGTAGTGCATACCTGTAATTCCAGCTACTCGGAAGGCTGAGGCGGAAGGATCGCTGGAGCGCAGCAGGTGGAGACTGCGGTGACCGGGAGCGGCCACTGCACTCCAGTCTGGGTGACAGATTGAGACTCCAACTCAAAAACAAAAACAAAAACAAAACTCCAACTCAACATCTTTCTGGACATCCTGATTAGAACAATAATACAAGAAGAGAAAAGAAAAGAAAACTTATGTGGATAGGAAAAAAATAATTTTTTTTATTGTATGCAGTTGACATTATTGTATATTTAGAAAATCAAAACAGCCAAGTATAAAACTAAAATTATGAGAGAAGTATAGTTAGTTAACTTGTATAGTTAGTACAAGTCAATATTAAAAATCCATTGTTTTCTTATCTATCAGCAATTAAAAATTGAAATTTAAAAGTAAACAGTACCATTTACATTAAGACTAAAAAATCACATAGTAGGTGTAAGTCTAACAAAACATATAGAGAATATATGTGAAGAAAACTACAATTTATCATAAAATAAATCAAAGAAGATAGAAATAAATTGAAAAATATTCTATGTTTATAGAATAGAGAGACACAATATTACTAAGATGTCAATTATATCCAAGATGTTCAGAAAATTCAATGCAATCCCAATAAAAATCCCAGCAAGCTATTTTCTGGTTACAAATAAATTGATTCTAAAGATTATACAGAAGATTGTTTTAGAATAAAAACAACATAATATGAAAGAAAAACATATACTTGGAGGACCTAAAGTATTTCATTTTAAGCCTTCCTATGAAGCTACATTTATAAAAACATCATTGTATTGGTGAAAGAACAGGCACATGAATTAACAGAGCAACATAGAGCGGCCAGGAATAAATCCACACAAACAAAGTCTACTGTTCTGTGAAAATAAAGCAAAGCGTAATTGAAAATGAACAATTATGTAAAGTAATTCAATTGAGAAGAGAAAGACAATTTGATGAATGGTGCTGGAGATTTTTGATATCCATATGCAAACAAAAACCAAAGCATAAGCAAAAAAAGCCTTAGACACAAAATATACTCCATGCAAAAAAGTAATTCAAAATGGCTCATAGACCTAAATGTAACATGTTAAATTATAAAGCTTCTAGATAAAAATATGAGAAAATTTAGTAGACTTTTTTCTTTTGCTGTGAGTTTTTAGATACAACATCAAAAGTATGATTAATAAATGAAAATGTGATAATGTAAACTTTATTAAAATAAAAAACCTTCTGTTTTACAAAAAAATTGCCAGAACTATATTTTGATAAGACAAGAAAAGCTAGAAGAGACTAAGAGAAAATATTTATAAAACACTTATTTGATAAATAACTTAAATTCAAATGTATAAAGAACACTTAAAATTTAACAATAATAAAACAAAAAACATAATTAAAAATAAGCAAAATATTGGAGCAGATGCCTTAGAAAAGAAGATGTAAAGATGGAACTAAATATATGAAATTGTGCTAAACATAATCTGTCATTAGGAAATGAAAAAATTAAAATAGCAATGTGATACTACTACACACACAGTAGAATGACTAAAATCAGACCAATATGGCAATATCAATTTTCAATCCAGGACACTAATCATTAGGAACTATGATGTTAAAGGGTTCCCTTTTTTAATATATATGTATAGATGATTATTTTATTTTATTTTAAAAATGTGGGGTACATTTCAGGATTGCATATACAAGTGGTCATTGTACAGGTAAAGTTTGGGCCTCCTTTTGGTTCCCACTTTTACTTGCTTGAGATCAGGTACGCTTATTGATGTTATGTTCCTTATCCCCACCCTGACAGTACCCTGCTACTGCCAATCTCTATCTTACAGTATTACAGTAAGTGTTCAGGTCCACTTATAAGTGAGAACATGTGGTATTCCGTTATGTCTTTCTATGATAGATCACTGAATATGATGAGTGGATTGCCTGAGCCCGCGGGTTCGAGACCCGCCTGGGCAGGCGAGACCTCATCTCCACAATAAATAAAAAAAAATTAACCAGGCGTGGTAGCGTGCACCTGTAGTTCCAGCTACTTGGAAGGCTGAGGCGGAAGGATCATCGGAACCCAGCAGGTGGAGGCTGCGGTGGCCAGGAGCGGCCACTGCACTCCAGTCTGGGCGACAGTGAGACTCCAACTCAAAAAAAAAGAAGAGTTGGTAGAGAACTTGAAGTTTTGCTTCCAGAATCTCTATCCTGTTCCATTGGTCCATAGGACTGTTTTTGTACCAATACAAGGCCATTTTGATTATTGTAGCCTCATGATAAAGTTTAAAGTCTAGAAGTATAATATCTACTGATTCTTCTTCTTTTTTTTTTTTTGAGTTGGAGTCTCACTCTGTCACCCAGACTGGAGTGCAGTGGCTGCACCTGGCCACTGCAGCCTCGACCCACTGGGCTCCGGCGATACTTCCGCCTCAGCCTTCCAAGTAGCCAGAATTACAGGCACGCGCTACCATGCCTGGCTCATTTTTGATTTATTGTAGAGATGAAGTCTTGCCAAGTTGCCCAGGCGGGTCTCGAACCCGCGGGCTCAGGCGATCCACTCACCTAGGCCTCCCAAAGTGCTGGGATTACAGGCTGAGCCACCAAGTCCGGCATCCTGTTTCTTCTTTAGCTAAGGATTGTTTTGCATATTCATGGACTTTTAAGTTTCCATATGAAATTCTGTATTGTCTTTTCCAGGTCTTAGAAGAATGACATTGGTAATTTAATGGATATTGTGTTGAATTTGTAGATAGCCTTGGGTATGATGGATATCTTAACAATGTTAATTCTTTCTATCCATGAACATGGAATATTTTTCTATTTGTTTATGTCTCCTTGGATTTCTTTGAGCAATGTTTTATGACTTTGATGGTAAAGGTCTTTCACTTCTTTGGTTAGAAAGATGCTGAGGTATTTCTCTTTTTTTGTGGCTATTGTGAAATGGATTGTCCCCCCCCCCTTTTTCCTCTCTGTATGTTTGTTATTAGTGTATAAGAATGCAGCTGTCTTTTACACATTTATTTTGTACCCTGAGGCTTTGCCAAAGTCCTTTATCAGTAAAAGCAGGATTTTGACAGATTTTCTTGGATTTTTGAGGTATAGGATCATATTGTCAGCAAAGAGGGATAACAACTTTCTTTTTTCCTTTTTGGTTGCCCCTGATTTCCTTCTCTTGTCAAATTCCTCTAGCTTGCATTTGCAATACAATGTTGAAGAGTTTACTTTTATCCATATTCTTCCCAATGTGTATTTTTCTTCATATCTTTAAATAAAAGCCATTCTTGCAGGTGCAAGACACCTCATTGTGGTCTTAATTTGCATTTTCCCAGTAATTACCAATGCTGAATTTTTTCCTCTAAAACCTGTCGACTATATTTATGTCTTTTTTTAAAAGAAATTTATGTCCAGGTTTTGTTTTTCTCATTTATTACATTATTTGTTTCCATGTTATCACATTGTTTGAGTTTCTTATACATTTTGAATATTAATATTTTATCAGATCTATGATCCTCTAGCAAGGCCTCTGTCAAAAATACTCACTTTATGAGATTAGAAGTCTTTTTTTCTGAGAAGTGGTTTATTTTTTTCTCTTTTTGATGCCTAGGCAAAATTTATATTTATAAACTTCTATATATACAGATATTTCCAACTGTTTTGGATACAAAAGCATTCAAGAGAACCATTGTGTATATTATGTACACATATATACATATACAAACATAGGTTCACATATACGTGTGTGTGTATGGGGATGATGCTCAATCAGAATCTTGATGGAAAATTTTTGTTTACATAGTCTCCTGAGGCTGTCAAAAATCTGCAAAACTATGCATTCTCTCCAAAAAAAAAAAGGCATTTCTAGAAAACACAAGCCCACATCTTCAACTCACTTCTGTAAGTTTTCCTAGGGTTTAATTTATCTGAATCCTGGCCCTTTAATTTCTTGTGATATATATGTCTCTCTTGTGTATTTTCAAGCAGATTTTTAAACAATAATCTGTGTGTGTGTGTGTGTGTGTGTGTGTGTGTGTGTGTGTGTGTGTGTAATTTCCTCTCAAGAAATTGTCAAACCAAAACACTTACCCACCACTATAATAAGTGGATGTTCAAGATACATTTTTTGAAGAGGAAACTATATTTCATTGAGTTATTAATGATAATTTAGTTTTAAAATATATTTCCTGGTAACTAAACAATTCTATTTTATAACATCTTTCAAGTTCTATATTTTGCTAATTAACACTAAATACAATAATAACAAATATGACTTGGACATAACTAACAATTGTATTTCTGGACCTCAGAGTTCCTTGGTTTTAATTATTTGCTCTTCCCACTTCATCATAATTTTCCTAGAACAAGAACTGCTTAGAGTAAATAAAATGCTTCCATCTGCTTTCTCATTTTTCTTTTTTATTTTCTTCTAGGGTGATGTGGTTGAATGATAACTGAATTAGAAGAAAAGATAGAGTAAATTTATTATAGTGTTAATTTTACCACTATTATCAGTTTAACAGTAACTTCTGTACTTGTGCATATAGTGGCCTTTAGTATATAAAACTTTAATATATAAAACGGGCTTGGTGGCTCAGCCTGTAATCCCACGCCTTTGGGAGGCTGAGGTGAGTGGATTGCCTGAGCCCGCGGGTTCAAGACCCGCCTGGGCAGCAAGATCTCATCTCTACAATAAATCAAAAATCAGCTGGGCATGGTAGCACACGCCTGTAATTCTGGCTACTCAGAAGGCTGAGGTGGAAGGATCACCAGAGCCCAGTGAGTCAAGGCTGCGGTGGCCAGGAGTGGACACTGCACTCCAGTCTGGGCGACAGAGTGAAACTCCAACTCAAAAAAAAATAAATAAAAAAAATAAATAAATAAAAATAAAACAGTGAGTATAGCCAGATAAGATAGTAGGTGACTTATTATCTTCCTCATTTAGGCTTTCACCCAGTTCCCTGCTATACTGTAATATATTTTTTAATATCTACAATCTGAATAAGAAGCTAACTTAATATTTGATACTCACCTTCTTTATGACAACTACAATTACTGAATAACTACATATATTCAGTAATTAATTATAAATGTTATATTTATTGAATCTAAGATTTTGTTAAAATTTCAGATTATTATGGTTCATTGCCAGCATATACAAATAGAATTGATTTGTGCATATTGAGTGTGGATACTCCAACAGTGCTAACCCTATCTACTAGTCCTAGATGCTAATTTGTAGATTCCTTGCTATTTTTTGTGTTCTACATAGAAAATCATACTATCTTTCAACTCATAAAAGGTATCTCTTTGTCCAGTCTGTATTTTTGTGGTCATATTATTTATCTTTGTTTTGTTTCTAATATTAGAGAGTAAAATATTTATTATTTTCCTTTTAGGCATGATGTCAGCTGTAGATATTCCTAGTTATTTGGATTTTTTTATTGCTGACTTTAGCCAAATATTTTAATGCATCCAACTAAGATTATCTTTTGATTTTCTGTTCTTTAGTCTATTGATGTCATAATTTACATTCACTGATTTGTAAGAGTTGAACCAGCTTTGCATTGCTTAGGTAAACCTTACTAAGACATTATCTATTATAACTTCTGCATATTGGTGTAATTAATAACACAGCATGCACATCTGTGCCCAGACAACAGACGGATCAATATGCATTTTGTTGTTAATGCAATATTGTGAGTCTTAATTTATAATCAAATATTTTATTCTTAGTAACTTAAAAAAGAAAAAGTAATTTGAACAGATGTAATCTTAGTAGGATTTCTCTCTTTAAAGAACACCATGTTGAGCTACCATGACCAAAAAAATCAGAGAGAAATAAAGACTGAGTTTTATGAAGTACTAGATGATCAAAGCTGATTTATCACGTTCTGTGCCTCGTAAAAAAACACTGAAAAGCAAACAGTAAATAATCCATTCACTGGATAGAAAGAAGTCTATCTGAAATTACTTAAACAACAGAAAAGAGGAAATCTATGCACTTGTAAAACAAAATTTAAATATTTTACTTACATATTCTGAAGCAGTCATGTCATTCAATATTTACCTCTCCCCCTCCCTCTACCTCCCCTTTTTGTTTAAGATCTTCAATTGGCCTGAGTCACTGTCTTGATATAAACTACCTGCCTGTGATTTCCATAAGAAAATGCATCACTAAAAGATAGCACATTCTGAATTAGCCAATAGAAAATGGCCTGAAGCCAGACTGCTTGCTCCACATTCCAGCTGTCATTTATGTTCATTAGGTGTGTGACCTCAGGCAAATCATTTAATTTTCTTGTCCTCCATTTCTTTGTCTATAACTGGGAATAATGATAGTAGTAACTACATCATAGACATCTGTCATAAAAATATCTATTTGAAATCTATGTGTCTGTCTTAGTTAATCTTTGTTAAACAGTGTCGGGTACATAGTTGTATACCCTAGCTATTATTATTTATTCAGCACATATATTTTGGAAGTGTCCTATAACGGATTCCAGTTCAGATCTGAAGGTCTAAGAACAAGGAGCAGCAAAAGCAGGAAAGGATTGGTGTGTCAGCTCAAGCAATCGGAGAGTATAATCTGTTTTAATAAACCCACCAATTCAAATGCTATCTCTTCTGGAAACACTCTCACAGACACCCAGACATAACATTTAACCAGATATCTGAGCATCTCCAGGTCCAGTCAAGTTGATATATAAGCTTAACTATCATCATTCAGGAGTAGGGTTGTTTCCTAACCCAATACAACTGGTGTCTTTATAAAAAGAACACAAAGACAGAGACATATAGAGAGAAAGAAGACATGTGAAGATGAAAAAGTCTGAGTTATATTGACACAAGTCAAGGAAAGCCTGGTTCTGCTAGACAGTAGGAAGAGGCAAAGAATAATCTTCCCCTAAAGACTTCGGAGGTGGGGTAACCCCTTTGGGTCCCCTCCCACTGTGACAGCTTTTCTGTCTTCTCAATAAATCCTGCTTTGGGAAGAAAAAAAGACTTTGGAGGTAGCATGGCCCTGCAAACACATTGATTTCTTACATCTAACCTCCAGAACTGTGGAAACGAATTGTCTTAAGTTGCTTAGTTGTTACTGCAGTCCTAGGAAATTACTATAGATACTCTTGCTCGTTCTCCCACACTGCAGTGTGTTTTCCCTCATTTAGCATTGAGCATATTTAGTTGCATTTTTAAAAATGTATTTGCCAATCTTTCACATTAGTCTGTGAAATTTCTGAGGAAAGGACCCAAGCTTATTTTGTAAATTATATTAACCCCTTCATCTCACAAGTCATTTTGTCAATTTAATATGTTTGTTTTTGTTAATTAAGTAAAATAATTTTAAATTTTAGTAACTCATACAATAAGTTTATATTTCATAAGGGATCATTTGTAAGTTTTAATTAAGAGCAATTAACTTGATAAAGCTTTGCCTTACACTTCTATTTTTAATAAATAACTGTTTACTTACATAAATATTTCATGTAATCATCATCTAAGTGAAAAAAGATCAGCGTTTACAACTTATAAAAGATCAGAGCATACAAACGAATTTTATTATATTTGTATTGATAATCCATTATTTCCATTGATTTAATTGAGACATAACTCACATACTAAAAAATTCACCTTGTTAAAAAGTACAATTTAGTGTTTTCAGTATATTTGCAAAGTTGTGCAACCATCAGTACTATCTAATATTAGGACATTTTCATCAACCCAAGAATACATCCTCTACTAATTAACAGTCACTCCCAATTTCATCTTTTTTCCAGTCTCTGGAAATCATTAATCCAAGTTATTTGCCTACAAATCTACCTAATCTGGATAGTTCATATGAATGAAGTCTTTCAGTATGTGGCTTTTTGCTTCTGTTTCTTTCACTTAGCGTAATGCTTTCAAAGTTCATTCATATTGTAGTATATGTCTGTATTTCATTCTTTTTTATGATCGAGTGGATTCATTATATATATACACCAGTTTTGTTTATTCATTGAACAGTTAATGGACATTTGAGTTGTTTCCAATTTTAGCCATTATTAATAATGATGCTATTAATAATAAGCACACAATAGCTTTTAGTAGAAATAATTTTTCAGTTTATAATATACATGTCTAAGGGAAGAATTGATGATCATACATAACTCTATGTTTAGCTCTTTGAGAATCTACCACACGATTTTTCAAAGCAGTTGTACCATTGGATCTTCCCACCAGCAATGTGTAAGTGTTCTGATTTATTCACATTCTCACCACAACTTATTGTTGTTCTTTTGTTTATTTGCTTGCTTTAATTGACCTGTGAAATGCTACCTCATTGTGGTTTTGATTTGTATTTCAGTAATTATTAATAAATTTGGACATTTTTTCTTGTGCTTGTTATTGATTTGATTATCTTATTTGAAGAAATGTTATTTAAACACTTTGTTCATGTATTATTAGATAATATATATTTTTATTTTTGAGCTCTTTATATATTCTAAATACTAGTTCCTTATCAGATATGTAACCTGCAAACATTTTCTCTCATTCTGTGGGTTGACTTTTTGCCTTATTGATAGTATCATTTTAAACATGTATATGTTATATATGATATTTTCATTTTTAATAAAATGAAATTTATGTAATTTTTATTTTCTTTTGTTTCTTGTGATTTGGTATCGAATGTAAGAAAGTATTGTCTAATCCAAGTTCAGGAGTAATTATATCTATGTTTTCTTCTAAAATTTTATAATTTTAGCTTTCACATTTAAATTGCTGATCTAGTCTAAGTCACTTTTGTATATAGCATGAGGTAGGGGTCCAACTTTTTTTTTTTTTTTTTGCATGCCATAGCATCTTTTTCAAGTATACTCAGTTTTTCAATCTAATTTACACATAGTTTGTGAGAATTAAATTTTTATTTAAAAAATACTTATTTTACATTTATGCTTCCTTCACTGGGTGAAGGGATTTATGTCACTGAACTGACATAAATCACAGCATATATAGAATATATATACCATATATAGAACATATATAGAACATATATAGAACATATATAGCATATATAGAATCACAGCATATATACAAACTATAAATTTACTTTTCTATTATTTTCCTTTTCCTAATAATTATTTCAAATCTCAACTGAGTTTAGAGAAAGATCATCTACTGAAAAGTTTTAAGCAAAAATTTTTAAAGATTCTGAAATTTTAACTTCATGAAAATCAATTTCACACAAAGTAAAATCTGAATGCAAATTTTTTCAAGATTCCATCTAATAAAATATACACGAATAGTTATGTCCTGTTTAGGAGCAGGAGGAAAAGCAGCACAAGTGTACATCACTTTTTTTTTTTTTTGAGTTGGAGTCTCACTCCCAGACTGGAGTGCAGTGGCCCCTCCTGGTCACTGCAGCCTCGACCTGCTGGGCTCCGGTGATCCTTCTGCCTCAGTTTTCCGAGTAACAAGAATTACAGGCATGCGCTACCATGCCTGGCTGATTTTTAATTTATTGTAGAGATGAGGTCTCTCCAAGTTTCTCAGGCGGGTCTCAAACCTGCGGGCTCAGGCAATCCACTCACTTCAGCCTCCCAAAGCGCAGGATTACAGGCTGAGCCACCGAACCCGACTTCAAGTGTACATCATTAATAAATCATTGTTGTCATTAAAAGTTAGTTATCAAAAATTATCAAGTTACTGATATCCTAAGAATATCAGAAAAATTTGTATAAATTAAAGCACATGATATAATAAATAATTTTTCTGATTTTTTTCTAATTTTCATAATTTTAATACTTGCCCAAAGTAAACACATAATTGTTTTTATTAAATTCACATATGCAGAAGCCATACAACTAAAAGAAAACACTATTATTACTGATATTTCTCAAATGGATACATTAGGATTGCTATAAATCTTCTTTACAAATTTGAAATAGAAGTTGAAAAGAAATGACAAGATCATTCCTTGTGGCGGCTGTCAGTGTGCCACTGCACTCTAGCCTGGTCGACAGAGTGAGACTCCAACTCAAGAAAAAACAAAAAAAGAAAAAGAAATGACTAGATTAGTGCATATTGACAACAAATAAAGGCACTGCTTTAGGTATAGTGTTTAAAGTAGAGCAGCACAACTATTTAAATAATAGTTTTTTTATAGCATTAAGAATTCAATAGCCTTTATATCTAGGCTTTTCTGTGGGTCTTAACCTTGACCTCTCTGTGATATTATCTAGACACTCAACGTGGTAGTTAATATTTGCATGTTTTAAAAGAGAGAATCAGAAAATAACTGTATAAAGTAATTTAAGTCTTAAAGTCGAATAATATTAGATCTCAGTTCATTTAAATTCTCAAAACTACCCTGCTCTAAAAAATATCAGTATAAAGTTGACCCTTGAACAATATGGGGTTAGAGGAACTAATTCCCTACACAGTGAATATCTGTGCATAACTTTTGACTTTTCAAAAACTTTACAATAGCCTACCTACCATTCACTGGAAATTAATGATAAAATAGTAGATTATCATATATTTTGTATGTCATACGTATTATATACTGCATTCTTGTAATAAAGTAAGCTACAGCAAAGAAGATGTGACTAAGAAGGCCATACGAAAGGTACATTTATACTACTGTACTGTACTTATGCAGACTGTAAAGAGTATGTTACCTGCTCACACAGTAAGTAGCTGTCTGAATGGCTGGCAATCGCAGTTGCAGATCTGAGTCCACAGTACATAACAAGCAATTCAACTTTTTCTTGTAAAGTCATGTTTCTTTTCTGCTTCCTTGGAGAAATTCCAGTATCACTAGTGCCCCTTTGTATGAATCCCATGGTGTTATTTGAGGTTTATGGCCTAGTGTTCCGAGTGATAAAAAATAAGCAAGAACTTGGAGAGATCACTTTTGACTGTAATATGCAATTTACCTGCAAGAAAAACTTCTCAGGTGGAGATGATTAGTGTCAAACAGTGTGTTAAGTAGATATTTGAAACACTTGAGCTCACCGTGATAGCAACAGGGGTGACTATGTAATTATTACAGTAGTACAGTATGTGCTACAACTAATTTTATGCAGTTCAAACTTGGTACTGCATCTTTACATTTGTTTACATTTTTCTCAGATGTGAATGATGCCATGTATAGTCTGTGTTTATGTATATGCATTTTGATTCATTTTATTTTTCATGATTGATTTGCATACATTTCATGGTAATAAATAATAAGATAGACTGTTATCTACATACATTTTTGCATTCATGTCATAAAATTTTTCATACTGTTTTCAATATTTGGCTACATGGTTTATCTGTATGTTTTCTTCAAATTTTCACTAATCTCCAAAACCTTTTCCAATATATTTAATTTTTAAAAATCCACCTGTAAACAGATCTTCACAGTTCAAACTCATGTTGTTGTAGGGCCAATTGTATTATAAATAATTGCAAATATAAATAATAATGTCTTTTAGCTTTTATGTGAAGAATGTGCATTAAAAACACTACTATTCACTTTTCTCCTTCTAATGTATTATTTTGTATTATGTTTCAATTATCCTAAACACTGCACCAGAAAATTAATTTTACAAAGAAAATCTCCAGGTTAAACAGTTATTTACTTAATCAATACGTAATCAACTTTAATATCAACTATGCTATATTATTTTAGTACTTATTTAATTTAAAAAATGATAAAAGTCTGGCAAACAATATTGACCTGATATGATCTTAAAGTGTATCTGCTAAAGTGGAATATGTATTACAAAAAGCTAATATTTGATAAGAGATTATGATAAAGGATTAATACTACAAAGGTCTCAACTTCACACTAATGCTAGAAACTCCCTGCAATACGAGCAGATTAATTCAATTAAAAACTTTAGATGGTTTCTTTTGCTTTGCAAAAGCTTGTCAGTTTGATGAGGTCCCAGTTGTCTATCTTATCTCTTATGGTATGGGCACTTGGGGTTTGATTAGTAATTGGTTGCCAGCTTCAATTTCCATAAGGTTGTCTCCTGCATTTCTAAGATTCTTATAGCTTGAGGTTTTACGTTTAGGTCTTTGATCCATTTAGAGCTAATTCTGTGTATGGTGAAAGATAGGAGTCAATCTTCTGCATGTGATCAGTCAGTTTTTCCTGCACCACTTACTGAATAGGTTCTCATCTCCCCAGTGGTGTTGTTGGAGACTTTGTCAAAGATGAGTTGGTTGAGAAATTGAGGCTTTCCTTCTGGAATCTCTATCCTGTTCCACTGGTCTGTATGCCTATTCTTGTACCAATATCAGGCTGTTTTGATTATTGTAGCCTTATAGTAAAGTTTGAAGTCTGGAAGTGATATACCTCCTGCTTTGTTTCTTTTGCTAAGAATTGTTTAAAGCAAAAGAAACCAACAAGAGAGTGGGAAGACAGTCCACAGAATGGGATAAAAAAAAAATTGCCAACTGTATATCTGATAAAGGTTTAACATTCAGGATCTACAAGAAATTCAATGCACCAAAAGGAAAATAAAACAAACATCCCCATTAAAAAGTGGGCAAAAGACATGAATAGACATTTCTCAAAAGAAGATATACAGGCAGCCAACAGACACATGAAAAAGTGCTCAGCCTCACTACTTATCAGAGAAATGCAAATCAAAACCACATTGATGTAACATCTCACCTCAGTAAGAATGGCCATCATTAATAAAACAAACAACAACGAATGCTGTCGAGGATGTGGAGAAAAAGGAAAGATTCGACACTATTGGTGAGAATGCAAACTGGTGCAATCTCTTTGGAAAACAGTGTGGCAATTTCTGAAAGAACTAGACCTTCCATATGTCCCAGAAATCCTCCATTTGGAATATACCTGGAGGAACTCAAGTCATTCGACCAAAAAGAAACTTGCACACTCATGTTTGATGCAGTTCTGTTTCCAATTGCAAAAACATGGAACCAACCATGCTGCCCATTGAAACTGGACAGGATTAAAAAAAACATTGTAGTACATATACACAATGAGATATTATGCAGCCATAAAGAAGGACAAACATATGGACATCGTAGCTACTTGGATGGATTTAGAATCTATCATACTCAATCACAGAAACAAAGAACAGAGTACCATATGTTCTCACGCATAAGCCGACCATGAACAATTACCCTAACACTGTAAGAAAGGGATTGGCATTAGTGGGAAACTGCCAGGGGAGGCAGGGGCACACCTCATCAACAAAGTTACCTACATAATGAACATTTGCATACCTAACCCTGAATTGTACCCCACATCTTTAAAATAAAAAAATTAACTTTAGAAATGATAATCTCTTTAAAGTATTTAATATAGTAACTTGCTCTTACTAAAGATGAATGTCTTTTAAATATATTTAATATCTTACATCTAATATTGTGAGAAAAAATTGTCATTCTTATTCATGCTTTATATTTTTACTTACAGTTAGATGTTATTTTAGTCTTACTATTTTAAATTATTAAATTTAAGTGGTGCTATTTTCACTTTTACTATTTTTAGTTTTAAAGTGTTCTTAATGATCTTCGTGTTAACTTGCACATGGAAGATCACCGTGACTGTAGAGAAAATAAAATTTAACTAGAATTGCAAAATCTATAGTCATTTGGAGACCTAAATATGCCAGTATTAAGTGTGGACACAAAGGGTTGATTTTTGTTTGTTTGTTTATTTTTTAGAAATAATAATAAAAGAATAGGTGTGAAAAAACTCTAAAATGCTCATCAGAATTGAATGCTTTCCAAAATAATTTGTTTTAAAATTTTGTTCTATCTCAGACTTATTGTTGATACATTGTCCTCTGTTGCAGAACTTTTTTTTTTTTTTTTTGAGTTGGAGTCT
>NW_007253085.1:189106-277152 GCF_000164805.1 Carlito syrichta
GGCAGGTCTCGAACCCGCAGGCTCAGGCAATCCACTCACCTCAGCCTCCCAAGGCGCGGGATTACAGGCTGAGCCACGAGCCCAGCTTATTGCAGAAAATTTTAATTAATTTTAGAACATTAGCATTCTCCTTTAGGAAGACATTAGTTTTTATACAAATTTTTATGTGATAATTTTTCAGAGATAAATTCATAAAAACTTCATTTTTCTTTCACTATATTAATTTGTTCTCCCGCATAAATTTTGCACACTTACAAATAATTGTTTCTACTAATTCTTACTCCTTACATTTTTCATGTTACCACACCATTTTTTTTTTGAAAAGGTAGATTGCATTGATATTAGCATTTTCTCACTGCTTCACTTGTTTAATTTGTCTCAACTTCAAAAACTCACCAGGAAATTTTATACTTTGAATTTTTATATTTTGTCTTAATATTGGTTCTGGTCTGTATGTGTATATATGTTTGTGTTCTTATTTTTTACTATTAAAAGAAAATCATTAATAACGTGACTAATAACCAAACCTATTTCCATATTTCCTTTTAAAATAATCGAACATAAACATTTCCTTACATATGTTCTATTCATTTTGTTTTAAAAGTAATAAAACAATTATAGGTACATAATTTGAGGCTTCACTGGCCTTTTTTTTCTCTATTCTATCTCAAATATAATCAACTTTGAGTTTTTATGATTATTTTCTAAATATTTGTGTTTTATATATGCATGTGTATCCATTAAATATTTAATGTATTGCTTTACTAATATTAAAAATTATAAAAATACTTTTACAATGTTTATATTATCTCATTCTTTTTAATCTAAATCTATATTTAAGCTATATTTTTTTGACATAAAATAGTAATTCATTTTTCAACACTATATTTATTGGATGATATGTTTGAAGACATTAAGTTTCTAATATATGGCATATATTAAATAATTATATGGTAATCGTGATTTACATATTTTGTGTGTGTCTCATGGGTATCCTACACCTAGAAAAAAATTTCAGATGTATGAAATATATATTAACTATCCCTAGATGATGCCAAACCGCCTTTTAAAGCGAGTAGTTTTAGTCATTTCTAGTCCCTTGAGAAGTATGTGTTTCAGATTTTTAAATGAAAGTTTCTAATATGTTTTTATAAACAAAATAGACAATATAATTTCAGAAACAATTTTTATCAGTGCTTATACTATCCACACTTCATTAATCATGGTTTTATTTTCTATATTCTGGTATTTTGACATCTTTAGGCCTTTCTCTCCTTAGAGGGAGTGTCTTTCCCAAGTTTAGCCAATTTCTAGAGATAGCAGGAAACTCACATTAAAGTATTCGTTTCATAGGCAAAGAAAACAATCGAGAGCCTATATTTCCAATTACTTCCGTTATCCTATTTTCACACGCTGGGCCACCATCCACCTGCCCTAATCACCCCAGGGTCAGGTGCCAGACAACTAAATACAGCCACAAAGCCTGCTGAAGTTATTTAAATTAACCACACTTTTCCTGCCTCACCTGTTCCTTCCTGAGGAAACCCCAGTAAAGTTTCTTACCTTTTCTTCTCTCTCCCTTTCTGACTCCTGACTGAATCTGGTGCATTGTCATTTGGCACCATGGGACATGGCATAACATGCGTCCTTGTTTCTAGGGAACTGTGAGTGAAGACTTATTCCTTCAGAACAGTCATTTCTGTGTTTGCATGTCTTAGCATACATACTTTATTGAAACAAATCCTGTGTATCGTGCATGTGTGTGTGTGTGTTCATGCATGCATGCACATGCGCACGCCACACACACACACACACACACACACACACACACACACTCAGTATTTTTCTATGTTTTTCAAAAATGATGTTTCTTGTGTTAGTATTGCCTGATTTAGGCATAAAGGCCAAGGCTACACGGGCTTCATACAAAAGCTGGAAAATGTTTATTCCTTTCCTATTAGAAAAAGACTGTTGGCATGCAGCTTTCTTTGTGGATTTTTTTAAATGATGAATATTAAATTTCTTTAACAGCAATAAGACTATTTGGTTATGAACTTCTTCTTAGGTCAGCTTCGTTGTTTGTTTTTTCAACGTATTTATTTACTAATGTCTAATTTGTTATATTTACAAATGTAATTCTGTTCATAATAATTCCTCGTTATCCTTCTTATCAGCGCAGCTGTCCTTTTTTTATCATTTTATTTATATTTTGCATTTTTCCTAATCAGATTTTCTCAGGTCTTAGGAGTTTTAATAAATCATCTTTTATTTTTATTAGTATGCTTAATATTTTTGAGATGTGTGCTAATGATTATTTTATTTTTTTACTTACTTCAGATTTAATAGACTCCATTTTGGAAGTCTAAGGTATTAAGGTAGATATTTAGGAAATTTATTTAAACCTGTGTTTTTTAATGTAAGCTTTAAAGCTATTCATTTTATCTTAGCATTTATCTTTGCTTCCCATGTTTAATATGCTTCAGTATTATTATTCAGTTCAATGTTATTGTATTTTTATTGATACATAAGAGTTGTGCACATATTGGGTTATATGTGATATTTTTATACATGTATAGACTGTATAATGATCATATAAGGTAACTGAAATATCAATCACTTCAAACATTTCAATCTTTTCTTTGTTTGGAAACATTGCAGTTTTTCTCTAATTTGTCTTGTGATTTTTTTCATTAACTAATAGATTATGTGGAAAAGCATTATTTAATTTTAAAATATTTAGATATTTTCCATATATCTTATTGTTATTATTTCTAATGTAATTTTGCTGTGGGAAGAGAATACTCTTCGCGTTATTTCTATTGCTTGAAATTTTTTCATATATATGTATATGTGTTTCTGTGAATATATACATAATATATCTTTAATGTATACGTGCATATGTGTATCTATATATATACATATATTTTTAAATAATGGTTTGTTATCCTAGTAAAAATAGTTTTAATAATTCAAGTTTTCCTCAGAGTTTCCCTAAATATAGCACCATTAAATCTCACTGAAATTCTCAGGAGAGTTTCACAAAAGCGAACAGAATAGAAATAGTCACCACCACATCAATAGCCAATTCTTCAAATTCAATGCTGTGGTACAACTTAGTGACAGAATAAAAGGTACTTTCCTGTCTTGTTAGAGAAAACGTGCAGAAAATATTTATGGCCAACCAGGGCAATTCCACTTGAGCTAGCCAAACTGAAGTGCACCCTACAACAAGCAGAAAAACATCTAAACTGCTGAGCAGCTGACACACATCTAGACTGGTAGAACAACTTAACGCCTACATCCCAGCCCTGAGAAACAGTGCAGTATTCACCCTTGAACATGTCCCAGGTCTGGCCAGCAGCCCAATGCCCTTACTTAGGGCCTGAGAAATAGCCCTTCAGGCCCATTAACTCAGTCAAAACACCCCTGGGCCAACTGAGTGTCTCCAAATAACTGAGAAATTCCAAGTAACTAAGAAATTAAATTGAGGATTTTCCTTTCTAAAAGAAAATCAAAGTTCTCCTTAGGGGGAAGGGCAGAAATCAGTGTCTTAGTTTGTGTTATCCAGAAACAGGCCCAGAGAAAAAGAGAGAAGTAAAAGTATTTATTTAGGAAGTGATACAAGAAAATATCAGGAGAGGAGTGGCAATCAAAATAAAAATAAACAAAAAAGTCTGTCATCATACAATTTACCATTGTGTGTAACTGGGACTTAGTTCCATAAAACAGTGATGACAGTTTAGAATATGTAGCTCAGTGTCATTCTACCTGCTCACATAAAAGACTGTAAATATTTAGTATACTAATTCCTGTCTGCCATTAATTGAGGTTTACAAACCCTCAGGGGCACTAAAAACTCATCAGTTTGGGAATGCTGGCACAAAAAAAGCAGAACGGGCTTTGACAGTCAAAGTTCCCCAGTGACAAGATTCAGATGCTGGTAGTTGGAAGTTGGGCCACCATACACAGAAAACATAGGAGCCGAAAGGATATAGTGAGACATTGAAAGTCACTGCTATAGTTTACTTTCTTCATTATTTAAAATGTCATTCTCAGATAAAAATAAGGAACCTATATTAGTAATTGATTGAGTTCTCGATTGTACACTATTTCTCCAGAGCAGCCAAATATGATCTGAGTGACCATATCTACACCTACCAGGGATATCTCAGTCTGGGTTTTCTTTTTTAGATATTTGTATTTCCTGGTTTTCTTCTGAAATCTTTATTTAAAGAAGAAACAGTGAGCTATTAAGATAGGAGGACAGGGTACATCCCATATATGAATACTTGAATTACTCAGTTAGACAGCAACTCCAACCTAGCATGGGAAACAAGGTCCTGGTTCTAATGATACACAATTTGCTTTAGGTGGGAATGGAAAATGGAGAAGAAAGTAAACAGTCAGAATTAATACAGTAATTGATACCTTGACAGAGAATACTCATTATTTTCAAGATCTCTCTGACTGATAAAAGATCATAGTACCCTTTCCTGAATATCATCTAAAATGTAGAAAAGTGGTTTAGAGTATAAAGGTACATTTTTTAAAAATCTTGTTTTCTTTGTTTAATGACTTTTTTAAAAGAGTAAGCCAGCATTACTTTGTATTAAATATGAATAGGGCTCTTTTCTACTATAAGTCGAAAATATAAGTCGAAAATATAAGTATACTATATGAAAGTAAATAATAGATTTTAATATATACATACATGTAAAATATTTTATATGTACGTATATATAATGGATATAAATAGAGTGCATAATAATCTAATCTTTCAGTATACTTGAATAACATAGTTCAAGAGTTCATCTGAAGTTTTCCGATTCAAAGCTAATGATTTAGTGCTGTGTTAGTTTTGAAACTAAAATACTACTTTCAGTTCCACTAATTAGGCCCTTTGAAAAATTTTGCCTGCAAGCAAACATCTTGTTTTCTTCCATCATATCCTGCAAACTAAATACTTCTTGTTGCAATAGAGCTTTAAAGTTACATGACTTAAGGCAATATTGTAAAGTGAGATTCAAAGCAAGTCTGTTGAGCAAAGATGAAATAAAAAAAGTTGAATAAAACATGCTGAAAACAAAACTCTAAAGACTATAAAAATAATATAATAATGTTTGGGGAGGCTAGCTTTACCTTTAATTATGTTGTGGATTATTTTACTTAAATTACATGTTTTAAATGTAGTAGCAACTTCTTTAAATATTTTTTCTGATAAGAATGTGGTAGTTTTTGTACAAAACACTTGGAAAAAACCCCAGTATTTACTTTTGGTGTGTTTTCATTGGATTTTAATCTTTAGAGAAATAATATGATAGCACTAATAGATATTTTACAGACTAGATACTACTTATAAACCTGCTCCCTAAGAAACAGGAATATAAAAAACATACTTTAAAACAAGATAAATCAGGGCCATTGCCTTGCTAAGTTATGGTGTGGCCATGTGCTCTTTGAGCTTTGGCCAGGACATGTTTTCTTAAGCTTTGGCCCCCTCCCCTTCCTTGGGGAGGTAAATCTCCTCTTTCTGTCTAACTTACTTTCTAAATAAACTATATTTAATAATCTGAAAAAAAGATAAGTCCAAATACAAATCCTCTTATTTACACTAAAAATGATTTTTCTTAATTGACATATTATGAAACTTAGGATATTTTTCTACTATTATTAAATGTGCTGTATTATATATTTTAACAAATTCTAAACAGTATAATGGTTGTTATTTTTCTGTTTTGTTTTATTTACTTCTTATGTGAATTTGTTATGTGTCCCAAAATGTGATTTGACAATACTAAGCATGTTTTAAAAAATTCAGGAAAGTCATCCTTTCCTCTAGAGCGGGCATGTGGGCATTGTGTAAGATATATATATATATATCCCCCGTGTATAGTAGCAGCCCCTAATATATTTCAGTGTTTCAAAGAATAATCATGTTAAAATTGGCAAATACAGTTGGCCCTTGAGCAACTTGGGTTTGAACTGTGCAGATCCACTTACACATGAATTTTCTTCAATAAAGGTTATATCAAGTATGCTTGCCACTCCTGCCTTCGCCTCAACCTCTTCCTCCTCTGCTACCCCTGAAATAGCAAGACCACCTCTTCTAGTTCCTCCTTCTCCTCAGCCTACTCAATGTAAAGATGATAAAGATAAAACTCTTTAGGATGATCTGCTTCCACTTAGCAAATAATGAATGTATTGTCTCCCTTATGACTTTCATAATAATATTTACTTCTCTCTAGTTTACTTTATTGTAAGAATATATTACATAACACATGTAACAAAATATGTTAAAATATGTGTTGACTGTTTCTAAAATTTATTTATTTTTTGTAGAGACGGGGCCTTGTTATGTTGCCCATGCTGGTCTTGAACTCTTGGTCTCAAGTTATCCCCTAGCTTCAGTCTCCCAAAGTGCTGGGATTAAGGCATGACCACTGCACCAGGACCAATTGACTGTTTATGTTATCAGTAAGGCTTCTGGTCAATAAATACTAGTAAAATTACATGTGGATTTTTGACTGCAAGGCAGGAGTCAGCACCTCTAACCCCACATTGTTTAGGAGTCAACAATGTATTCAATATGATATTCAAAGTGTAAAATATAATTTATACTTTTATTTTTATAAGGTGAAAATACAATTTTTAATAAATTATGAAATAATTCTGGAGGTGAAATAATTGAAGGACAAACTTAAGGGTAGTGAAATCAAGAAATTTTGCTTCTTATATACAACTCATTAAAGGAATTAGATGTATAAAATGCTTCTTCATCAAATGCTTTAAGAGAACAAATGCAAAATATGAAGATTTTTTCTTAGTCAAGAGAACTACTTCAGATGGGAATGCCGTATTGTTCATTGTGATGATTAATTTTATATGTCAGCACGACCATGGGTGTTCAGATATTTGGCCAATGATTATTCTTGATGTTTCTGTTAGAGTGATTTGGAGATGAGGTTAACATTCAAGTCAGTGAACCTTGAGAAAAGCAGATTTCTTTCAGAACATAGATGGACCTCATCCAATCAATTGAAAGCCTTACTGAACAAAGACTGACCTCCCCCCAACAAGAATAAAGTCCGCAAATTGACTTTGAACTTGAACTGAATCACCACCTCCCCCTACTGTCTCTATCCTGCTAGCCTATCCTGCAGATTTTGGACTTGCCAGACTTTATATCTGTATGAGTATATTCCTTAAAATAAATCTCTCTATATATACATATAGTTAGTGGTTCCTTGGTATATGTAAGACATTGATTTCAGGACCCCTTCATATACCAAAATTTGCTTATACTCAAGTCCCATAGTTGGCCCTGCAGAATCTGTATATATATATATATATAAATCAGTCTTCTGAATCTGTAGGTTTCTCATTTTGGGAGTGATATATTTTCTAGCTGTGTTTGGTTGCAAATGCATGGATACAGAAGGATGGCTGTATTAATCAAAAAAAATTCTGCATATAAGTGGACCCATACCATTCAAACTAATATTGTTCAATAATAAATGTATATATACATCCTATTGACTCTGTTTCTCTGAGAACCCTGGCTAATACGTTAATATATTAATAGCAAGCACAAATTACTTAATATGTGCTGCACAATTTTGAAATAGCTGTATTTATGTTAATATGATTAATTCTCAAATTCATCCTATAAAATAGATATGGCTGTCTTATCTGTTTTTATGAGTGAAGAAAACTGGTGTACATAAAATAATTTGCCCACATTTTAACAGCAAATAGCACAACCGTGATTAAAATTCAAATATTTTGGTTTCAGAGTATGGTCGTGTCGTGTTATAATATTGATATTGGTTTCTGTCCACAGTCCTTGGCTCTTAACTCCCATAATCCATGTTGCCTTGTTACAGTTTCATTATAATGTGGCACTTTCAGACTCAGAACCAGGCCTGAAGAAACAAAATATTTCTGACTTTCTTCTGTTCTACTTTCTCCTGCTCCAATGCAGGACTCTGATCTTCCCCTAACTTTCTGATCTGTGGGTCTTGACACGCTCCCCAGAGAGGGTTCTGTCCCATACACTTGTCATGAAGCTTCTGGAAAATCCAATACTGGTGTCATGAAGCTTCCATAAAACCTGAGAGGACAGGATTCTAAGAGCTTCATGAAGATTCCGGGAGCTTGGTGGGTCCATGCCTAGGAAGGACATGGAAGCTCTGTACACTTTCCCTTATACCTTGTTCCACACATCACTCACATCATCTGTATCCACTTTAATATCCTTTACAATCAATCCATAAATGTAAGTACTTCTCTGAGTTCTTAGAGCAGCCCCAGCAAATCAGTCAAACCCAAAGAAGAAACCATGGCAACCCCAACTTGAAGCCAATAGGTCAGAAGATCCAGAGGTGCAGACTTGCACCTGATCTCTGGGGAAGGGAAGCACAGTCTTGGGGCCTCATCTTGTGTGTTCTGACACTGTCCCGGTAGAGAATATCAGACTTGAATTGAGGAACCCAACTGTTGTCTGCTGCTTGATGGTGGAACAAAATCCCAAAATTTGGTCACATAAATTTTCTGTATTGATGATTGTTGTGGTGGTGTAAAAGCAGAGGAGAATCACAGTTTGAGAGTTTTTCCAAAGTAATGCATTTGTTATTTCAATCTAGACACATTGAGATGCAATTTGGCATCATTTATTTCGAAAAATATTTATGATTCTTTGAAAAACAGTAAGGGGAAAAGGAGAATCAGGATACAGAGTCTATTTCTAAACTTCTATCTTGTTTCTAATCCCTGCTCCATACAATTGTAAATAAATTAAAATTATGTACTATGAATAGAAACTAACAGTAATATTAATAGTATTATCTATGTTACATAATATATATTTACAAATACAAAATTTAGAATATTGTAATCTAAATTCAGAGAAAATCATATCCTAAAATCATTGCAAGAAAATTTAGAAAAGTACATGGTGATTCCTCATTTTTCCTCAATAAAATAAAAAAACTGATTTTATAAATTATAATAAATAGAATGATAATATGTTTAAATATTTGGATAAAAATGAAATATGTAAAATTGTATCTGTTGCAATTGATTCCAAATTCTTACTAAAATCCTTATGAAATTATAACACAGAAAAATGTGTTAATATATTTTGTAATGTCTTAATACAATTGACATCCTAAGATTGAGAAAGATCATGAATCTGTGAAGAATTTCCATGAGTCATGAAATTCAAACATCAAGATCAAAACACAGTCTCTGAATATGCCATCAAATCTTATTTATTGTTTATCAAACAGATATGGCTTGACATGGCATGACACAGCTGTAATAAAAAGAATGAAAGACATTTTGATCAATAATAAGAACTGACATAAAAACCCCAAGTAGAATGGAAAAGTTGTCTTTCCTTAACACAGGTTATATATTTTATTGAAAAATATTAAATATAGCCAATTTAAATCTAATAATTTAAATATATAAGCATATAAAATAATTTAAATAATACAAAATTTGAATATAATTTAATTTAATTGTAATATAACTGTTATCATGAATAGGTTAAGATTGATAATTTTTCTTATTTGTTTTTTATTTTGTCATTACTTTCTTCTTATATGACCCTTTCCTTTTTTCTTCTAGGTTACTAAAGGTGGCATTGCATTTTAATTATTTCATTGCATTTTAACCTATACCTACTCACTTTATTTTCAGTGCCTGATTTAGGCATTATGGTATGCATAATTAAGATGAGGTCTTAGTATGTTACTGATGCTGAAGTGCAGTGGTTAGTCATAGGCAAAATCATAACTCACTGAAGCCTCAAACTCCTGGCCTCAAGCAATCCTCCTGCCTTAAGCTTTCCCTCCTCGAGTAGCTGTGATCACAGGCATGTGCCACTGCACCCCACACATGATGATGTTTTTATTTTGTCTTTATATTTGAAGGATTATTTTACTGGATATAAAATACTGTGTTGGTTTCTTTTTGCTTTAAATTTAGTACTTAGAATATTTTATTTCTTTGACTTTTAACTTCCATATTCTGATGAGAAGGCAGTCTTAACCCATGAAATTTTTTTTTCCTTTGCTTTTTGTCAGTATGCAATAGTTTAATAGTGTTTTTGTTTGTTTTCAGCAGTTTGAATATAATAAGCCTAGACATATTGCTTTATTTGCTTGTTTCTTTTAAAACATACATATTTTATTACATGCTTTTATTAAATGCTTATATGTATATATCTACATATCTACAAAAGTATAGGTTTATATATCTGTTTAGAAAGACAGAGATAGAGATAGATATGTAAACTCTAAACTCTGTTTCAGCCGTGCTCGGTGGTTCAGCCTGTAATCCCGCACCTTTGGGAGGCTGAGGTGAGTGGATTGCCTGAGCCCGCGGGTTCAAGACCTGCCTGGGCAGCGAGACCCCATCTCTACAATAAATCAAAAAATCAGCCGGGCGTGGTAGCGCATGCTTGTAATTCCGGCTACTTGGAAGGCTGAGGCAGAAGGATCGCTGGAGCCCAGCAGGTCGAGGCTGCGGTGGCCGGAAGTGGCCACTGCACTCCAGTCTGGGTGACAGAGTGAGACTCCAACTCAAAAAAATAAAAATAAAAATTTAAAAAAGTAAGCTCTGTTTCCTCATCAGTAGACAACAGCTGATATCTTCATTCATGTTGTTTTCCACTAACCCTCTGGATTCTTTCTACAAATACACAGTGTATGAGGTCAACCAAATATTTGGATAGAATTATGTAAAGATTTTGGCTACTTCACTTGAAAGTCATCTCTTTTAATATCATTTTGATGTTCACCTTTCAGCTGCTCTGGCAATCCCAAGCTACCATATTTTATTGTTTTTGAAAAAAAATTATAATATTAAGCCTGAGTTCCCAACCCCTACTCTGATACTTATGATTTAGGGAGTACTCTCAAGTAAAAACTTTCATAAATACAAATCTCAGTTCTCTTCTTTCATAGTAATCTTTTTCCTCTATTTTTTTCTCTTTCTTATTTTGTTCTTTAAAAAATACTTCCAAATAGCTGGTTCCACATATATTTTTCCATAGTTTATAATAGTTTTGTAGATAAAGCTCGATCTGGTAAACCTACTTATATGTTATCAGAAATAACTAAACAGATACTTTGATATGGACAAATATTATTTTCCTTTAAACAATTTTAAGAGAAGCTAGGTGGTATATTATTATTATTAATACTACTTGAGGGGGAAAGCTCAAGGCAGGAGGATTGCTGGAGGCCAGGAGTTTGAGGCTTCAGTGAGTTATATAAT
Source organism: Carlito syrichta (assembly GCF_000164805.1). Lineage (NCBI taxonomy): Eukaryota > Metazoa > Chordata > Mammalia > Primates > Tarsiidae > Carlito > Carlito syrichta. The sequence goes on from NW_007253085.1 coordinate 200,390, forward strand.
ATTAATAATATTATGGTATATTATATATTATTATTATATTATTATTATTATTGTTTTAAAGATGTAGGGTACAAGTCAGGAATAGGTACATTAGTAGTCTATGTACAGGGGAAGTTAAGGTTTCCCACTAGTCCTCATTTCACCCGGTTTAGGATCAGGTATCCTTAGTGATATTATGTCTCCCTCTTCCCTCCCCTAGCAGTATCTTGCTACTGCCAATCCCTTTCTTATTGTATTACGGTATATGTTCAGCATTTGCTTATGAGTGAGAACATGTGGTAATCAGTTCTTTGTTGCTGTGAGAGATCACTGAGTATGATAAACACTAAATCTATCCAAGTTGCTGCGAAGTTCATAATTTTGTCCTTCTTTATGGCTGCATAATATTCCATCATGTATATGTATCACTGTAATAAACATGCATGCACACATACTTTCTTTCTTTCCTTTTTTTTTTTTTGAGTTGGAGTCTCACTCTGCTGCCCAGCCTGGAGTGCCAGTGCCATGACACACTCATGGTCACCCCAGCATCAACCTGCTAGTCTCCGGTGATCCTTCTGCCTCAGCCTTCCAAGTAGTTAGAAACTACAGGTGCATGCTACCACATCTGGCTAATTTTTTTACTTATTGTAGAGATGAGATCTCACCAAGTTTCCTGGGCTTGTCTCAGATCCGTGAGCTCAGGCAATCCACTTGCCTTGACCTCCCAAAGTGCTGGAATTACAGGCTGAACCACTGAGCCCAGCCACAGATATCTTTTTATAGAATAATTTTTAGTTTCTCCAGGTATATTCCCAGAAGGAAGATTGCAGGGTTGTATGGGAGGTCAATTTTTACATCTTTTAGAAATCACCACACTGTTTTCCACAGAGGTTGTACTAATTTACACTCCCACTAGCAGTGTAGGTGTTCCCTTTTCTCCACATCCTCTCCAGTATCTATTGTTTTTTGAGTTATTAATGATGACTATTTGACTGGAGTTAAGTGATATCTAAGTATGGTTTTAATTTGCATTTATTTGATGATTAGTGAAGATAAGCATTTTTTGTGTATCTGTTAGCTGCCTTTATGTCTTAATTTGAGAAGTATCTATTCATGTCTGTGCCCACTTTTTTAATAGGGCTGTTTTTGTTTTGTTTTGTTTTTTCTTTTGGCATGTTTGAGTTCCTTGTAGACACTGAATGTTAGGTCTTTGTCAGATAAACAGTGGGCAAATTTTTTGTCCCATTCAGTGAGCTGTCTCCCCACCCTCTTGATGGTTTCTTTTGCTCTGCAAAAGCTTTTCAGTTTGACAAGATTCCACTTGTCTATCTTATCTCTTATGACATGGGTGTTTGGGGTTATGATCAGGAATTGGTTGCCAATTCTAATGTCTATAAGGGTGTCTCCTGCATTTCCTAAGTATCTTCAGTTTGAGATTTTATATTTAGGTCTTTGATACATTTAGAATTGATTTTTTTTTTTCCTGTTTCATTCTTCCGCATGTGGTCAGCCAGTTTTTGCAGCACCATTTACTGAATAGGTTCTCCTTTCCCCAGTGGTAGTTGTTGGTTGCTTTGTCAAAGGAGATTTGGTTTAGAAATGGAAGTTTGTCTTCTGGAATCTCTATTTTGTTCCACTGGTCTATATGCCTGTTCTAATACCAATACCAGGATGTTTTGATTATTGTAGACTTATAATGATTTTTCAAGTCTAGAAGTGTGATACCTCCCACTTGGTTTCTTTTGCTGAGGGTTGTTTTAACTATTTGTGGTTATTTTTGTTTCCATATAAATTTATGTATTGTCATTTCTAGGTCTAAGAGGAGCGATAATGGTAATTTAATGTGTATTGTGCTGAATCTGTAGATAGCCTTGAATGTTGATTCTTCTAGTTCATGAGCATGGAATAATTTTCCATTTGTCTTTTTCTTCTTTGATTTATTTGAGCAATGTTTTGTAGTCTTCTTTGTAAATGTCTTTCACTTCTCTGACTAATAAGAAGCCAAGTTATTTCTTTTTTATTTTATTATTATTATTATTATTTTGCAGCTATTGTGAATGCAGCTGTGCTTTTTATTTGGTTCTCTGTATGTTTGTTGTTTGTGTCTAACAATGTGGCTGTCTCCTGCACATTGATTTTATACACTGAGACTTTGCCAAAGATCTTTATCAGTGAAAGGAGATTTTTGACTGATTCCCTTGTGTTTTCAAGGTACTGGATATCATCCAAAAGAGGAATAGCTTAATTTTCTCTTTTCCTATTTAGATACCTCTGGTTTTCTTCTCTTGTGTGATTGATCTAGCGAAGACTTCCAACACTATGTTGAACAAGAGGGGTGAGAGTGTCTTGTTTCAGCTTTCAGGGGATGTGCTTCCAATTTTTGTCCTTTAAACAATGTATTGACTGTGGGCTTATGGTAGATTGTTGTTACTATTTTGAGGTGTGTTCCTTCCATGACTAGGTGTTCAAGGTTTTTTTTTAATCAAGAAGAATGCTGAATTTTGTTGAACTTATTTTTTACATCTAATAATATAATCGTGTGGTTCTTATTTTTACATCTGTTGATGTATTGTATTACATTTGTGGTCTTGTGGGTGTTGAACCAGCCCCATATCCCAGGGATGAAGCCTACTTGGTCATGGTAGATAATTCTTGAGATGTGTTATTCAATCTGATCTGCTAGTATCTTATTTAGAATGATTGTATCTATGCTCATCAGGGATAATGGCCTGCAGTTATCTTTCTTTGTTGGCTTTGTACTCAGTTTGGGTGTCAGTGTAATGTTAGCCTCACAAATGATTTGGGAAGAATTCCATCTTTCTTGATTGCCTGGAATACTTTCAGTAGGATTGATAACAGCTTCTACATGTATGTTTTGTAAAATTCTGCTGGAAAGCCATCTGGTCCAGGGCTTTTTTTGTAGGTAATTCTCTTACGATGAAGTCAATTTCCCAGGTTGTTATTGGTCTATTTAGGATCTCAATTTCTTCTTGTTTCAACCTTGGAATGTAGTGTGATGCCAGGAAATTCTCCATTTTCTTTTGTTTTTTTCATTTGTTTCTATATAGGTGTGTATAGTTATCTCTGATAATATTTTGCATTTCTTCGGTGTCAGTTATGATTTGATCATTTGTATTTCTAATTGTTTTTATTGGGCTTTTCCTCTATTTTTTTGGTCAGTCTGGCTAGGAGTCCATCAAACATGTTTACCATTTCAAAGAACAGGGTTTTTCTTTTCTTGATTTTTTACATGATATTTGTGTCTTCTATATCATAATTGGGCTTTTACTTTGGTGATCTAGATTATTCTGCTGAAGTTAGGGCTTTGGTGGTCTTGCCTTTCCAGCTCCCTTATGTGACTTGTTAGGTGATCTTTCTGTTTTCTTTTCTTTTTTTTTTTAATGTCTGTGTATAGAGTTATAAATTGTCCTACTAGTACTGATTTCATGGCATCTCATAGGTTTTGGAAAGATGTGTCTTTGTTTTCATTTGTTTCCAATAATCTTTTAATTTCTGTTTTGATTTGTGTTGATCCAGGAGTTGCTGATTATTATACCATGTAGTGTCCATGTCTTTGTGTTTTTGGGGAGGATCTTCTTGGTGATGATATTTATTTTTATTCTCCTGTGGTCTGAGTAGATGCATGGTAGTATTTTGATCTTATGAAATTTGTTTATGCTTGATTTATGACCAAGGATATCATCAATATTAGATATTTTTCATGTGGTAATGAGTAGAATGTATACTCTGTGTTTATTGAGTGGAGTGTTCTTCAGGTATCTATTAAGTTTATTTTGTCAAGCATCAAGTTAAGCTTCCAAATCATCTTATTGATTTTTTTTTTTTTTTTTTGCCTCAGTGATCTATCTAGGGATATTCGTGGGAATATTTGAGTCCCTGATTATGATAGTGTTACAGTCAATATTCTTTTTCAGTTCACTTAGTAGTTGCTTTATGAATCCTGGTGCTCCTGTGCTGTGAGTATGTATGTTTAGATTGAATATTTCTTGTTGATGGATTGAACTTTTATCATTATGTAGTGTCCTTCCATATCTTTTTAAATTTTTTGGTAGATTAAAGGTTGTTTTGTCAAAATTAAAATTGCAACTCCTGCCTTCTTTTATTTTCTGTTCATCTGAAAGTTTGTTTTCCAGGCTATAACTCTGAGTCTGTGGGTGTCCTTTGTAGTGAGATATGTTTCCTATAGATAGCATATTGCTGGGTCAAGCTTTTTTTTTTTCCAGATTGCCATTCTGTGTGGCACATTTAGTCCATTCATGTCCAGGCTGATTATTGAAATGTGAGAGTTTATCCTTTTCATGCTCAAGAAGTATTTTTTCATTTGCTTTGCTTTCTATTCTTTTCTTTTAACTTTTGGATTGATATATGTGTTTTGTTTTTTGTTTATTGTTTTGCAATTTTGCATTCATGATGATGCTCTGTTGATTCTGTTTTTCTGTACTCCTGCAAAGTGAATCATTATTCTTTTCTTTTCCTTTCTTTTTTCTGTGCTTAATACCTCCTCAACTATCTCCTGTAGAGCTGGTATGGTAGAATTATAATCTCTTAGTGATTTGTTGTCTGGGAGGAATTTTTATTCTCCATCACTAATGAAGCATAGCTTAGCTGGGTAGATAATTCTTGGATGGAGTTGTCTATCTTTGAGAATTTTGAAGACTGGACTCCAGTCCTCCTAGCCTGTAGTGTTTCTGTAGATAAGTCTGCTGCTATTTAATTGGTCGTCCCCAGTAGGTAGTCCAACTTTTCTCTCTCAGTGCCTTTAGGATTGTTTTTTTTTTAACCTACTTTGTGTAAGCAAATTACTGTCTCTAGGAGTTGGTCTTCTCGTCTGATGGTCTCTTTTCTGACGAGATGAGGGAAGTTTTCTTGAGTAACATCATGTAATACTTGTTCCAAAGTGTTCTCTGTCTCCTTTTCTGCTTCAGGTATACCAATCAGGCATAAATTCACTCTCTTAATATAATCACACATCTCTTGGAGGTTTTGTTCTGTCTTTTTAAGCTCCCCTTCTATGTTTTTAACAGATGGTGTTAGTTCTATATTTTGGTCTTTAAACTCTAAGGTTCTTTCTTCTGCTTGGTTAATTCTGCTTTCCATGCTTGTCAATTTGTTGTTTATATCATGGATGGTGTTTTATATGGTCAACATCTCTGTTATAATTTCATTCATTTTTTTTCTTCTTGCCTCTCTTCATTCTTATTCATCCTCTCCAACCTTTCCTGGTCTCTGCATTTGTCCACTAAGGCCAGTCTTCCTGGATGCTCTTCACTGTTGGAGTTCCAAAGTCTGTATTTTGCAGCACTATCCTTTTAGTACCCTGGGGGTTACCGGTAATCTTCTGCTGAGTTTTCTTTATTTGTGATAGATTATTCTTTTCTCTTTAATTTACTTGTTCAATGAGAGAGAGAATAGTTTTCACTTCTGTTTCTTCAACCCCTTATTCTTCCCTAGGAGAGCCTCAAGATTTGTTGAATTTTGAAGCCAGCCTGGTAATGTGTTGTGTTGTCTTTATGCAGTTTTAAGATTTGAATAAGCAATAATGGGGGAGCTAAGATTCAGAATTTACCTGCAGTCATAAGATTTGCTACTGGAGTGTGGACCTACTGTGCCCCACTTGCCACCACCTCACAATATGTCCATGTGATGAGAGCATATTTATACTCCCTGAAACTAAAATGGCATATAAGAAAGGAAAGCAAAGAGAAAGAAAGAAGGTAGAAGAGAAGAAGATGAAGAGAAAAAAAGAAGAAAAGAGAAATCAACTGGGCAAACAAACTAAATAATAAAATAAACTAAATAAATTTTTTAGATAAACTAAAAAATAAAGAGTGGCAATTGCTCCTGTGCATGGGGGACTGAGGTGATGGATTCACAGCAGTGGTGGGTGTCAGCCACTTCAGCAGGGGAGTCTTGGGCACTTGTTCCCAAGTTCTCACTCAGTCAGACACTCACACCCCCACTTGTATACACACACACAAACACAGATTCATCCTTATGAAAACTCACCCATGCAGGGATTCACACACTCTGACTGGTTTCATTGCCATCTAAATCATGGAATACATATTATTAAAAAACAATTTCATATTAAAAAGTACATGGGGTCAAATACATGTTTTGCAAGACAAAGTTTTCAAGTAAGTCTCTCAGAAGCAATGTATTTCATAGCCAAATTCTACCAGAATTTCAAAGAAGAACTAGTACTAATTTTACTGAAACTATTCTATAAGATGAAAAACAAAGGAATTCTCCAGAACATATTCTACAAAGCCAATATCACCCTGAACCAAAGTCAAGAAAAAATACAACAATAAAAAAAGAAAACCACAGATCTATAATCCTTATAAGAATAGATGTGAAAATCCTCAACAAAATATTAGCAAATTGAATTCAACCACACATTAAATAAAATAATCCACTATGATCAAGTGGGCTTTATCCCAGGGATTCAAGGGTGGCTCAACATATGCAAGTAAGTAAACATGCTCCACTACATAGACAGAATTAAAAACAAAATTATATGATAATTTTAACAAGAATAGAAAAACAATTAATAATGATATGCAACATCACATCATAATAAAAACCCTCAACAAAATAGGCATAGAGAAAACATTCCTCAAAATAATAAAAACCATATGTGACAAACCCATGGTCAATATCATTCTAAACAAAGAAAAGTTGAATGCATTCCCCCTCAGAACTGGAACAGAGAAAGGATACCCACTTTCATCACTCTAATTCAGTAGGAGCAATCAGACAAGAAAAAGAAATAAAGCATATCTAAATAGCAAAAGAAGAAATAAAATGATATCTGAGGGCTAATGATATGTTCTTATACCTAGAGAATCCTAAAGTTTCCTCCAAAAGACTCCTTGATTTGATAGCTGAATTTAGTAAATTAATCAACACACACATATTAGTAGCACTATTATACACCACAATAGTGACCAAACTGAGAATAAAATTAAGAACTAATTTTCATTTACAATAGCAGCCAAAAACCTCCAATACCTATAAATATATTTAACCAAAGAGGAGAAAAATATCTATAAGGAGAACTAAAATACTTTGATGAAAGAAATTGTAGAGTACACAAGCAAATGAAGAAACATCTCATGTTCATGAACTGGAAGAATCAATATAAAATGATCAAATTACCCAAAGTAATCTACACATTCAACATAATCCCTATCAGGATACTGTAATTTTGTCACAGAATTAGAAAAAAAAAAATCCTAAAATTCATATGAAACCAAAAAATAACCAGAATAGCCAAAGTAATTCTAAACAAAAGAACAAAGCTGGAGACATAACATTACCTTGCTTCAAATTATACTACAAGGATGTAGTAATCAAAACAGCATGGTATTGGTTCAAGAGCAGACTCATGGACCAATGGAACAGAATAGAGAATCCAGAAATAAACTCAAATACTTATAACCAACTGATCTTTGACAAAGTAGACACAAACGTACACAGGAAAAAGGACATTCTATACAACAGATGATACCGGGAAAATTGGATAGTTACATGCAGAAAATGAAACTTGTTTCCTGTCTCTCCCTATATTCAAATATTAACTTAAAATGGATTAAAGACTTAAATGGCAGATCTCAAACCATAAGAATCCTCTAGTGGACATCAGCCTGTGCAAATAATTTATGGCTAAAACACCAAAGCAAAGGCAATAAAAGTACATATAAATGGAACTCAACGAAGCTAAAATGCTTCTGCACAGAAATAAAAACAATCAACAGAGCAAACAGGCAACCTACAAAATGGCAGAAGATATTTGCAGACTATATATCTGACAAGGAACTACTCTCCAGAATCTACAAAGAACTCAGGGAAAAAAAGCAAGCAACCACATTAAAAGGTGGACAAAAACATAAATAGACATCTCTCAAAAGAAGATATACAAATGGCCAACAAACATAAGAAAAACAATTCAACATCACTAATCATCAGGGAAATGCAAATTAAAGCCACAATGAGATTCCATCTTACAGTGATCAGAATAGCCATTATTTAAAAAAATGTAAAAACAATAAATGCTGATGTAAATACAGTGAAAGGGGAATGCTTATACATCTTTGGTGGGAGTGTAAATTAGTACAATCTCTATGAAAATTGGTTTGGAGATCTCTCAATGCACAAAAAGTTGATCCACTATTTGATCCAGCATTCCCACGACTAGATATCTGTGTAAAGATGTTGTTTTATAAAAAGACATCTGTACTCAAGTTCATAGCAGCACAATTTACTATTATAAAGATGAGGGAACAATCTAAGTGCCTATTAATCAGTAACTAACAAAAATGTGGTATATAAACACTATGAAATTCAATTCAGCCACAAAAAGTAAATAAATAATAATGTCTTTTGCAGCAACTTGAATGAAATTGGAGAACATTATCTTAAGTGAACTAACTCATTAACAAAAAACCAAACACTTCATGTTCTTACTTATCAGTGGGAGATAAACCAAGGATTTGCAAAGGCATGGAGAATGATATAATGAACATAGGATACTCAGAAGGGGGCAGAAGAGAATTGGAGGAATGATTTTTAAAAAATCACCTGTTGGGTACAAAGTGCACAGGTGGGAGTGCTGAGTACACTTAAAGCCCAGACTTCTTCACTACTATATAATACAACCATGTAACCAAAAATCATTTGTATTCCCTAAAGTCATTTAAACAAGGAAAAGAAAAAGAAGCACAGACAAAGCGCTATTTTTTAAAACCAATCTATTTTAAGAAAGGCAATTATCTCATTTAACTAGATACAATTATCAAATACTCAAAACAGTGTTGTAGAAGGCTTATTAGTCCATGTAAACTGATCTATAAACTATGGACAGCCTCTGAACTACAAATGGAATGAGAGTAACCCAGTATAAAAGAGTCTCTTTTCTTTTCCTCCTAAGTGATGTAACTTATGCTCAGTGACTAAAATCATACCCTAGAGACTTGACTCTTTCACTGTTTATCCTTTGAGATTCAGACCAACCTAAGACAATGTTTTTTTAGCCATCAATTCTAGCCATTTTCAAATTCAAGTTTAGCTATCTTAAAATCAACAAGTTTGAACCTGAACTCATCATGTTTTTCTGAAACTTCCCTATTCTATTTCTATCACACTGGTAGAATAATTATCACCTTCCACCTGACTTGATCAAATAGCTTTCTTATAGGTTCATCTGCTTCCGTACTTATTTCTTTTAGATCTTTGATGTGCATAACACTCAGAAGTAAACCATAGGTTGAATATATTACCTTCCTTAAAATAACTTTGCAGACAGCTATTTTACCTTGTTCTCATTCAACATTAATTACATTATATCATAATTATTCCTGTCCCCCAAACAGAATACAATTTAAAAGCAGGTTTCCTGCCCTCGTATTTTCTACTTCTTATCCATTAACATGTTTTCAACATTAAAAAAAATCCTGGCCGGGCTCGGTGGATCAGCCTGTAATCCCAGCACTTTGGGTGGCCAAAGCAAGTAGATTGCCTGAGCCTGCAGGTTTGAGACCAGTCCTGGCAACTTGGCGAGACCTCATCTCTAAAATAAGTAAAAAAAAATTAGCCTGGTGTGGTAGCACACGTCTGTAGTTCCACTACTTGGAAGGTTGAGGTGGAAGGATCACTGGAGTCCAGAAGTTCAACGCTGGGGTGGCCGTGAATGTGCCACTGCACTCCAGCCTGGGTGATGGAGTGAGACTCCAACTCAAAAAAAACCCCAATAACCTAAAATATTATGAATTAGTATGTCATTTCTCATTGTTCACTTTTATACTTTCATTTAATATAAAAATACATGAATATTATGTGACCATTGATACAAATGGAATAAACCACCCTCATTGACAAGAAGTTAGGAAAATAAAGAATAAGAACGACAAATATATTCAAAACCAAGTATTTTGCTGAACTCACATATAGGCACTTAGCTAGAATTGAGTAGTTAAGTACTATTTAAATTAGTGATCATTTTGAATACATTGTCCCATAGACCATTTTAGCATTTGCCATATGTTATGTAATTACATAAATATTGGTGTATGCTGTGAATATGCTGCAAATTAACATTTCTTGTTTCTGAAGAGAAAATGAGAAATTAATTTGGCAAATGTCAAGTTCAGTTCATGTCAAGATGCTTTTTGTGTCATGATCTATCATGAAAGATTAAACAGATATGTTCTACTAAATAGATCAATTTGGGGGCAGCAGCTGTGGTTCACATTCTTTCATTTGGCAGATTCATTCCACCTGACTTCAGAGAAATTGCTGAAATGATAGTTTCATAATATGAGGATGCTTTCATTTCTCTTAACCAATTCAGTTACAGTTGGTAGAGAAAAAAAAATGTTGTATTATGCATCTTCAGTTTAAAGTAGCTACCACAGTGGTTCTATTCATGCCTCAATAATTAGAAAATACATGCAAATTAATACTATATACCTCTAAGGTTTATTTTAATGTAAAGTGAGATGTCTGTAAACATCATGAATCATTCTGAATAAACTATAACTTTGTAAGATTTTAAAAGTTACACTCATGGAATATGAGTGTTAGCAGTGAGTACTGTTTTTCATGGTGTCCTAAACTACATACACTATATTTAAAGATATATTAAATGGATAGAAAGCAGAGTCTGTCATGCTCCACAGCCAACAGGCATTTTCAATGTCTTGCATTGGTTCCCTGATGAATAAAAATGTGGAAAAAATGTAGCCCAAATATTTCATTATTTTTCACTTTTTCTTTATAGCTGTGTGCTTGTTAAAATTCTCTACTAGTAATGACATTTTAATTTTGTTTTAAACACATATTTTTGAATAATATATTTCTGTCTTGGAAAAATATAGATATGACTTAAATGCTTTGAATTATTCCGTTTTCCTTTCTTAGAAACTTGCATAACTTTTGTAAGCATAACATGTCATCAAGGTTTTCAGCAACTTGAGATATTTTGTAACAACTTAAAAACAAATAAAATATAGGTTGACTTGGTTATCTACATATATGTTAGGCACACAGATCACTTTAGATAGGTTAACACTTTCAATGTTTATAATAAATTCTATTCTTAATACTGCAATAAACTGCAAATGTTAACATTAAATAAGTTGATTAAGGTATATAATTTCGGCAAATAGTAATTGGATCTGCAATCTCATTTATTCTATAACTTGTGTTCTTTATCCCTGTGAAGAAACTGACCTAAGAGCAATCACTTTGTTTTTTCTACTTATGAATGGAAAGACATGTAATCGTTTTGTAACATCTAGATGACAAGTGTTGCTCTTGTTCCAAATGAAGATAATTATTAAACCTATTGTTATCTACCATTGAATTATGATATGAGTTTCAGATACAAAACCATATGTGTAATTATTCCTAGTTGTTTATTGTTTATAATGCAAAAGGTTTTACCCAACATTAATTTTTATATGAAAGCTAAAGTGTTATTATCAGTACTGTCTCAGTGTATATTTAAAAAATTATTTACACTACACCTTTTACTTCAAATCATTTCAAAAACTCCAGGGGCCCAATAATCCTTTCAGGGAATTAGTCTATATTTTAAAGCTCCAGTGATCCAGATAATCTCTTTGGGGAATTCAGCCCACAATTTAATGCTACAAAGACAACACAGTTTTTCCCTTGGAGAATAATATTCTTATAATGAAATTGTAGGAATAGAGAAATAGCATGCCTATTTGTAAATGTATATTTTGAGACTGAACTTTAAAAATGTCAGAAATATACTTTATTTGTTTCAAATATGTCCTTATGTTTTGATTTATATATTTAATACATAAATCTATGAATTCATCACTTAATTGAAAATAACGGCAATGGTGAAGGACATTGTAGTCTACTTTCTGTAAAGTACTCAAGAGGGGCTGTCCAGTGAGTTCATGAGAATGAAAGCTACCAGGGACATAAAGACTGACAATGATTTTTCCCTCGGTCCAAATAAAATAAAAAAAGATAAGAAGCATACATTACAGTATGCTTCAGGAAAACATCTGAGTTTATTTTCTGCCTTCTTTCACAGAGAATTTCAGAATATTTTAAAATCTTAACAACAGAACTGAGAAGAAAACATTACTCCAGAGCCCACAAAGTTTTTCAATGACCCATGTTAAGCCATATGTGAGTGTTTAGAAAGAGGAATACAATTGATAATAGGATGTATTACTAAAATAGTGTGATCTAAAACAAGAACTTTTCTTACAAATCTAACCATTGATAAGTGAAGTAAAAAATAAAGTAAGAGGCTGGGAATTTGACATTATGGAAAATAATTTTGGTATTACAAATAGTATGTATAAATTGTTTACTTTCTACTAAAAGTTCTAAATTGTTGAAGTTGTATTAAAATTATGAATTATCAGTTTCTGCATAAATTAGCATAAATTTAAAAAGTTCATCCATCAGTAGTAATCAAAGAAAATTGAAACTAAACTTTGCAGTTAAGGTTGAACTCTTTGGGAAGCAGAAATTTTCACAGAGATGAATATGTGCAAGTATACTGGGGTATATGCTTAGGATGAACACTTTAAAGGGTACAAAGAAAATAAAATTGAACATAGGAAAGAGCTGAACTGTAATGCTGCCACCCTATCTTACAGAGAGTTCTGGACCTGAGGTGACTTTTCAGAGTTGTCTCAGGTTGGGGCAAGGAATCTGAGCCTTAATACTATACACGGCCTGTCATTGGATGTGCATCACACCCTGAGGAGGAAAAAATGGTATTGGCTAAGTTCATCTTTTCAACCAAACAATTTTGAGAGTCTCAGCTTATAACATTCTATTAACAACACTCCCAGAAGATGGAGGAGTGAATATCTCAGTACTAAAAAAGAGTCTGGACTGAGCACTGTAGCATTCATCTTTTGCTTGCAGTGCTCAAACCCATAAATTGTTATAACTGTTTCCTCAGGATACTGGTTTAACTCTTTCTGGGGACAGTAAAGAGAATAAGATAAATACATAAATAAAACATACTCTTGTTTCCACAACTGTTCTTGAGACAACATTTAATACCCATTGTTTTTCAGCTTCACCCACAAAAAATTCCCCTAATCCTTGGCCTGCACTTCTGTAGGTCTGTATAAGTTACATGGAGCTGCAGTAACAGATGACTACAAATATGGTGGTTGAAAACAACAGAAACTTACTCTCTTTCAGTTGTAAAGGCCAGAGGTTTGAAATCAAGGTGTTGGCAGGACCGGGTTTCATCCAAAGAATCTAAAAATGAATCCTCCCTTGCCTCCTCCAGATCCAGGTAGCTCCTGGCATACCTTGGCTTGTGACAAAATAACTCCAGTCTCCGTCTTACCATTGTGTGGCCTTATTCCTTGTGTTTCTAGGAGTCCTTTGCTGTATAAGGATATTCTCAGTAGATTTAATTAAGACACCCTAATCCAGTATGGTCTCATTTAGCTCCTCATCTCAAGTGTATCTGCAAAAATCCTATTTCTAAATCAAATTATATTCTGAGGTCCTAGATAGACATGAAATTTGGAACGATGTTATATAACCCAGTGCTGTCTGCTCTCAACCCTCCAAGTTTATATTATTTTCACATGCCAAATGCAGTTACTTCATCCCACAATTTCTAAAGATCTTAACCAATTCCAATATCAGTTTTAACTACAAAATCTCACCTACATATCAATTCAAAAAATATCAGCGTTTATTTCTAAATCATCTACATTCAATGTGAAAACCATTTCATACAAGAACCACCCTGTGTTAACCTCAGGTTGGCCTGAGCATGGCCTACAATCAAAGTCAAACATCAACTAGTTAGAACTGCCTCATTTGCATGACAGGAACCCTAATGTATTATAGGATTCCTAAACTCACCCTGACCAAAAAGAAGGTCCAAGTCCACTGGGAAGAAACCCAGGCCACTATTTCAAGGTGAATTGTTCCCTTATTGTTTTCTGCTTGCTGTTCTCGTGCAGTGTACTCAATAAGGCTGCTTGTCTTCTCTATTCTGACTTAGGTGAATTTCTTCATATCTTGTGACTCTGGCTGGCTGGTTGTCATCTCCCTCATTCAGTATGGGTGATTTTCTGGATATGATTTATCACAGGAAAAAAAACCCTCCACCTGTGGACCTGCAAAATCAGAAAACAAATTATCTATTTCCAAAATACAATGGTGGGATTAGGCAGAGAGCACACATCTTCATTACGGAAGGGATAAATTAGAAAACAATAAAGAGATCATTAGATTCTTGCAAGTTAGGAACCAAGAAAATCCCCTTGGATTTTAAGTTCTGAGATTAATGCTCTGTGGATTCATGCTCTGCTTTTTGTGCCAACTGAGATGAATCTGCCCTCTTATCATAAGTCTCTGCCTTCTGGATAAGTCCTCTTTTTTCTTGAAATTTAGCACTTAATGAGCTTTCAGTTTGAAGGACTTAGTGGCTGATTAAGGGGAAAAGTTAGAACTTTGAGAGGCCATGACACATAACAAAATTTATTGACCAGTACTTGAACAGTTTTATGAGAAGGGAAGTCCCTCCTAGTATGAAAAATATAGAGACTTACTGTGTGGGGACCACTTTCCAATAGAGAAGAGAACAAGGGAACCTTTAGGAGAGAGGGAGATAGGAAAAAGGGCTATGTGTCTGGAAAATGCTACTCAGCAGCACAGCTCTCAACAGCAGGTCTGTGGGTCAAGGAGCTCTGAAGAGCAGCAGTGACCTGAAGACTTATAAGATCCTATCTTACCAATGGATAATATCTGCTGTGTGACGTTTTCTGAAATATATAAAGCAGTAGACTGTCAATATTTTGAAATCTTCATGTTTGGGCTATTTCTAAATAACTGGATGTACAAACATTTGATTTTAAATCAGTGATTTTTTGAGCAATTGGGTCTCAGCCTGCAATAAAGAAATAAACAATTTAAGAGTCAATACACAGAAGCCACACTTGGCTCATTTATATGCATAGTGTATCTTTGCAACCAAGTAGTTCTAGGGAGTCTCCTCGAATGACCCATTTCTGAAATGCGTAAATCACTGGTCATTATGACTTTCTCAGACCAAGGTTGGTGGACTTGCCCATTTTTTAATCAAAATTGAACAAGAAAGAATTAAGAGATTCCTAAGTGCATTAACTTTTGTTATAAGTATTGGTTATGCATATTGTTCCCTGTCCCCAAGTTATAATTAGCAACTTTACTACCTCCTGAAAATCAGGGTTAACCATTATTGCCAGAAAGGTGACTCTGTTCCTGGTCTGCTCATTTTGGGCAAGAGATTCCCAGAATGACTGATTAACATCAGTAGCTCAAAGTTCAGTAAAAGTGTGCTTTACTGTAGAATTGTTGTTCCTTTAAGAATCAGGAACACTAATCTGTTGGAGCCCTGAGTTATGGGAACTTGGAACACATATTCCCCATTGGCTTATTGGAATTGTGAAAAGTTGGGCCATTCCTAATTGAACAACATTCTCTTGATCTATTCAACTAAGTTATTTGTAACATAGCTCCATATAAATGTATTTATTTAAGGTGAACAATGCATACTTGAGGAAGACATTCCAACTTTATTGAGTGTTAAATACAACCTGCTTTATTAACTGCACCTTCAAAAACTCATTTCATATTTCTGCCAGGCTGGAAACTTCTGGTTGGTATGTGAGATTATAAAGTCAGTGGATCCCATCATCTTGTGCCTCCTGAATCAACTATGTTCCTGTAAATTGGGTTCTTGTATCTGATGCTATTTTATGTGGAATTCCATGCTACTGGAACAAACGATGCATGAGAGTGGTGCTCTCTGAAGCCCTCTGGACAGGATAGTAAGTCAATATGCCAAATGTGTGTCATTCATAATCAAGATGAATCATTATCCTTTATATAATAAAAAACCATAAACAACTTGTACTAAGTGACTCCTAGAACTTTATGAGTAATGGTGTCATATTGAGGGCTCAGCATTTGTTCCTACTGAAAGAAAGATACTATGCAATCTTGGGAGTTGGATTACCCATGAATGGAAGTTCATGTCCTAGGTCTCACAAATATTCTCCACCCTGCTACCATGGCTACTCTGTTTATGAGCACATTGTGTCAGCCCTGAGGAGGCTGATGTCAGAGGCTGCCTCACATCAAATGGCCAAGTTATTATGGTTACTTGAGTGTTTTTTGTGTTGGATGTTCTATGATGGATGTTAATGTGTGATACAAAGATCATAATTTGTGCACTTTTTTATATGACTATCTGTATGCTTCCTCTCCAGATCTCCTAGTCACCAAACTTTTCATTTTTTTTCTTCACTCCAAGCTAGTAACCAATGACCATAAATTAATATATAGTCTTATCATAGGTCAAGTCATTTCACTTCACACACAAAGTAGATGACTGCATGCACTGCTTGGAATTATCCCCATTAGAGGGATTTTTTTCTCACTACTTTTTCAGGTGCACAAATGAATTAAGCTGCTGTGCAACAGCAATCTATTTTTAAAAAATATCTGTATCCAAAGAACAAGCCAACTCACGTATAAATCAGACTAATCATCCTTTACCTTCCTCTATCACCCAGTCATTGTTGAAAGTCACTGGCAAAACTATGATAGATGACATGGTGTATGGGCAACCTGTATAGGGAGATACAGTCATTCATGGGTCTGTCATGGCTTCCTGGATACATCAAAAATTCAAGGTCATTACCACTCTTGTGCTATTTCTCAAGGTTGTGTTCAATATAAGACCTTGAAGACTGAGGTCATGTTTCTCCCAAAAGAAGAGCCAGCCTTGCCTTAAAAGAGGTGCATTCTCCAAAGTCAGCTTTCCTCAGCTGTGATGTTTAGCAGTATGCATCAGCTCCCAATTCTACACAGCCCCTCCAGGACTTAGAGTATAAGAGGCATCAGTGCAAACATCCGTCTCATGCTGCCAGCTGTGCCATAAATAATAAAGTCCTTTGTCTCTGTCTCAGGAGTCTTACATCTTCTGTCAGTATCTATAAAACAGTGGCAGGTTAACATATGAGGTTGCAAGTAGTGGAAAACTCCAGCTTCTGTTATTTGCTCATGCACCTTACATTTCCCCTTTTTACCTGATTAGAGTTAATACTGGATACAATGTTTCTATTGCATGTTAGATTGCTGGTGGCCCTTACAACTTGTTGGTCTGCATCATTAATCTTTTATAGGCACTCTGGTGGCATGGTCACTTTATTACCCATAATTAGGTGCTCTGTCTTGGTCAAGATCTAGTCACAGACCAGGTGGTGTTAATCAAATAGTGTTTATATCTTTAGCATAAAGAATATGAACCTGTTTCCAAACCTAAATGGTAATGCATATATAGGTTGTATGTGCATTACACATGCACTGTTGAATCTTCATTTACATGATTTATATAGTTGTTTATGAAAGGCACACGTTGAAGAACTTAAAACTATAAAGTCTTAAGTGTTGTGTTGATCAGCATTCCAGAAATCTCCTGAGGCTTTTCTGATTCATTACAATATATAGAAACTAGTACACTGTGGAATCAATGAATCTTAACCACAGAAATTTCAGTAGATATTCTCTAAGGGTTCTCTGATTAATATGTATATCTTACCTCAAGCTTATTGAAAAGCAGAAACCTGTCTGAATTCATTTAATAAGAACGAGATTTTTTCTGCATCACAAACTCTTTCATTTCATCATTATAATGAAGATTGATAACTACCTCTACAAGTGGTATACTACACTACTTTGTCTTTTTTTTTTTTTTTCTAATTATGCCACTACCTTTTCTTGAAATCCTGTAAATTATCTAAGGAATGATACATGTTTTTTTCCTGATGAATTTTCTGTTCACAATTTCAAATGAAGATGGCAAATACTAAAGTTTAGACTAGTACTAATAGGAGAAGGAAAATTCATTGTAAAAAGGATTATATTAAACAACAACAGATTATGTTAAGGGACTTCAAGTAATAAATGGACAATAAAGAATACATTCGGTTTTGTTCTATTTATAAAATTTTAAAAAATTATAAACACATGTAATGACAGAAAGTAAATAAATGATTTATTGGAAATGTGGAAGACGAAAGTAAGAGGAGAGAGAAAGTTTTATGGAGATGATATATATTTGAGCATAATGATGTTTTAATTATAATGATGATCTCACAAATATATCTACATCTTCATAAACATCTATATCTGTATCTATGTATTACTTTTCAATATGTGCAGCTTTATTTTTGACGATTTATCTCAGTATTGATGCTCAGAGATAATTTTTTAAAACAAAAAACTAACTTAAGAAACCTCCAGTGTTTTCATGGTTGGGCACTTTTTTCCCCCTCAGATACCATAAATCAAGTGATAACAATGTCAAAGATAAATGATACTTTGCTATTGAAGTTGAAAGAGAAGTGCTAGTCACTGGGAGAATAACGTCATTCTAGCTGCTTTATGAAGAACTAATGGGACTCCACCTCAAGACAGCATGTAAATACAGACTACAGTGCAAATTCTGATTGATACAGCTAAGAAACAGCAATGTAAAACTTCATGTTCTACCTGAAGCTATTAACAAATGATTTTGTAATACAGACTTTATCCACCTAAAACAAAGTTTTGAACAAGCTCTTACTTGTAAGATATATTTGAAAAATAATCAAGTGCATATACATAAAATATGATAATTTGGTTCACAAAAGTTATTGTTGCTGGGCACGGTGGCTCACGCCTATAATCCCAGCACTTTGGGAGGCTGAGGTGAGAGGATTACCTGAGCCCATGGGTTCGAGACCAGCCTGGGAAACTTGGTGAGACCTCATCACTACAATAAATCAAAAAATTAGCTAGGCATGGTGGTGCATACTTGTAGTTCCAGCTAGTTGGAAGGCTGAGGTAGAAGGATTACCTGAGCACAGCATGTCGAGCCTTAGGTGGTCGTGAGCATGCCACCGCACTCCAACCTGGGTGACAGAGTGAGACTTCAACTTAATAAATAAATGAATAAATAAATTAATTAATTAAAATAAAAAGGAAAGAAACCATCTGCCATTTTTTAAAAAGTTATTGTTTACTCAGTACCAGGCAATATTTTAGACAGTAAAGATAGCAATGAAGATAAACAAAGACCATGACTTTCTAAAACTGAACATTATAATTTTGATTATTCATCTAAAAAGAGCTATATTTCATAATAAGTATGCTTTATATATCAAATATTTTCTTGTTTTACATGTGTAATTTGTAAATTAGGAGCAATATACACATTAAAGTTTTAGTTCATAACTATTATACAATTAATACTTTGCTAAATCATAACCAACTCCATGTTTAAAGAATATATGTCATAGTAAAATTGAATGCTATTTGAGGAAGTTATCACTGACAGATCTATAGTTCTTTATAATACCAAAAGAACTAATTTTGATGTTATTTGTATGTTCACATTTATCTAATCTTACATACCAATGTAGTGTCATTTATAATATTACACTGAAAGGTCATTTTGGATAATCTGATTTTCTTTTTTTCTTCCAGAACATTTGTATGCTAAAATATTAATTATATTGTAATCATCTGGTTGTCTTCCTCTGATTCATTCTTCACATAATTCTTACCAAGTACATTCTAAAATGAATACATAAAGCAAACTATAACATCCTAACATAGACATATTGACTTCTATAAATACAGCCATATTGCTTCTGTGTAAAATATTCTGTGTGAAATATTCTGCTTTCTACAACATTGAGATAAGTGCATATATTATTTGTATACTTTTTATTTCTATAGATACATTCTCATCTAATTATTTGTTTTCCTCACATTTCATATATAATATCTGGGAAATTATGTTATTAGAGGTAGTAATGTTTTATTTTATTTCTACACATTGTTCTCAAAAATAATTTTAAAAATTAGGACATGTAACCAAGGAATAAACTTGTTACCTGCTTTTCTAAATCTTACTAGCACTTCATATCTCACCTCTATTTTGTGATATGCTTGAAATAGAGAAGCAGAATTCCTCCTGCAGTTGTGAAATCCATCCATATTGAAAAGATGACACACTCTGTCCCTGATCAATTTCAGGTTTTCTATGCATAAATATTTCTTATATCTTTATTCTATAAAAATATACTTTAATGCAAATAAATAATCTCATGAAAATTAAATATAATGTGTTTACTTGGATATGTGTGTGTGTGTGTGTGTGTGTGTGTATGTATGTATGTATATATACATATATGTATATATATACATATGTATATATATATACATATATATATATAGTTTGTTTATTTGAGTTGGAGACTCTGTTGCCCAGACTGGAGTGCAGTGACACCCACACGGCCACCCCAGCAATGACCTGCTGGGCTCTGGTAATTCTTCTGCCCCAGACTTCTAAGTAGCCAGAACTACAGATGCAATCTACCATGCCCTGCTAATTTTTTGATTTATTGTAGAGATAAGGTCTCTCCAAGTTGCCCAGGTTGGTCTTGAACCCATGGCCTCAGGCAATCCTCTCACCTTAGCCTCCCAAAGTGCTGGGATTACAGACTTGCACCATTGCACCCAGCCTGGAAATATTTTTATATGAAGAATGGTCATTGTGATTATTACTTGCCAGTTTTTTGCCTGTGCATTAATCACTTGTAATTGGCTGTGGGCTGCAATCAGTGAATGCTAATATCCTCAAACCATAGAAAGCTTTATATGAAAAAATATTACAAGTTCAGCTTGGCTTCCAAGAGATAAGCATTTGAGATTATGTTACCTTATTTATTTTAATACTATTTTACCCTTGTAAAATATACAGTTATTATGGTACACTGTAAAAATGACCACCATATTTTTTTCTTGCAGCATCTCAAATAAATCATTAGGGTCTATTTTTCTACCCCTTGAATCCAGGCTTGACCTGATTTACCTCAGTCAACAGGACTGTGGAAAACATGATAAAAACTAAGTCTTGGCTATTCACTTACACACTTGTTACTCCTCAAATTCTCCAATCACTACATAAAGAGTTTTAGTTGTCTTTCTGGAAGATAAGAGATTGAGTTTAAGTGGGAAGCTGAGGTTCTGGCTATCTCAGTATTCCCTGCCGAGGTGCTAGAGAATAACTGAGTTGACCTCAGTCCATAAAAAGCATCCCTTCAAGCCCATACTAAAGTGTATACATGCAGGTTCAAGAGCTTAATGTATGGTTGTTATTATAAGGTGTTAGGTTCTCGGAGACTTTGTTAGGTAGGAAATGCTAACTGAATCAGTAATTAACACAAATTAAGTTTAAAACTACACCCACATTCTATAATAAGTTTATAAACAATGACTTTTCCTAAATTTCTTTTTATTGTAATAACACAAAAATCCAAGAGTAAGAAAGTTGTGATAAAAGATTACAGATTGGGAAATCTAAGAATACCAAGAATTATAAGTAAAATAACATCGACTTCCAGGTAAAAGTGATAAGTTGTAACTCTGTTCAATATGTTTACCTTTCTTACCTACTTAAATTTACTTAAAATATTAATGGGGAAATAAGTACAAAACTAAAAGTAATACTTGGAGAGAATAGTCTAAAACTTGTTTATTTTTTATTGTGGAGATGCGGGGAAAATTTTGTATTAGCTACACAAGTAGGCTATGTGCTGGTGAAGTTTGGACCTCCAACTGGTCATCACTTCCCCTGGTTTGGGGACAGATACTCTTTATGTTGTTGTATGACCCTCCTGCCCTGTCAGTGTCCACCAACTGCTGCTGATCCCTCCATTTTGCTGATGGGCAGTAGGGTTGGTTCCATGTTTTTGCTATTGTGAATAGTGCAGTTAAGAACATGCATATGCAGGTGTCTTTTTTGTAGAATAATTTATGTTCCTCTTGGTATATTCCCAGGAGAGGGATTGCTGGATCGTATCGAAGGTAAATTTTTAGTTATTTTAGGAATTGTCACGCTGTTTTCCATAGATGCAGAACTAGCCTGCACTCCCACCAACAGTGTAGAAGCATTTCTTTTATTCTGCACCTGCAGCAGCATCTGTTGTTTTTTGATTTATTAATGATGGCCATCCTTACTAGAGTTAGGTTGTATCTAATTCTAGTTTTTATTTGGATTTCTCTGAAAATTAGTGAGTCTGAACATTTTTTTCATGCATCTGATGATTGCTTGTATATTTTCTTTTGAAAAGTGTTTGTGTCCTTTGTCCACTTTTTAATAGGCTTTTTTCTTTCTTTTAAAAAATGTTTTAAACAGCTATTTTTGAGTTCCTTGTAGATACTGTATGTTAGGCCTTTGTCAGATATATATTAAGCAATTTTTTTTCCCATTCTGTGACTTCTCTCCCCATTTTCCTGATGATTTATTTTTCATTTATTTTTTATTTGTGTGTGTGTGTGTGTGTGTGTGTGTGTGTGCGCGCGCGCGTGCGCACATGCGCACGCACAAAAGCTTTTCAGTTTGATGAGATCTCACTTATCTATTTTAGTTTTTATGACATTCCCTTTTGTGGTTTTGATCAAAAATTAGGCCTTTGATCCATTTAGAGTTGATTTTTCTATATGGTGATTTGTAGGGGTCCAGTTTCATTCTTCTGCATGTGGTCAACCAGTTTTTCCAGCAGTATTTGCTAAATATGATCTCCTTTCCCCAGTAGTTGCTATTGGTGGCTTTTCAAAGATCAGTTGGTTGAGAAATTGAGTTTTTGCTTCCAGAATTTGTGACCGGTTCTATTGGCCTATATACCTATTCTTGTACCGGTAACAGGCTATCTTGGTTATTGTAGTCTTGCAGTAAAGATTAAAATCTGGAAGTGTGATGCCTACAGATTTGTTCCTTTTGCTAAGGACTGTTTTGGATATTTATGCTCTTTTTTGTTTTCCTCTGAATTTCTGGATTGTCATTTCCATGTCTGAGAAAAATGATGTTGATAATTGAATGGGTATTGCATTGAATCAGTAGACTGCCTCGGGTAAGAAAATGGACATCTTAACAATATTGTTTCTTCCAACCCATGAGAATGAAATGTCTTTCTATTTGTTTGTGTCATTCTTAATTTCTTTTAGGGTGTTTTGTAGTTGTTGTTGTAGAGGTCTTTCATTTCTCTGGTTAAGTAGATGCCAAGTTATTTTTTTGTGTGTATTTGTGGTTTTGTGAATGGAACTGTGCTTTTTATTTGGTACTCTGTCTGCTTGTTGCTGGTGTATAGAAATGCAATTATCTTTTACACATAGATTTTGTACTCCGAGACTTACCACAATTGCTTAACAGTGTGAGGAGACTTTTGACAGACTCCCTAGGGTTTTCAAGATATAGAATCATATTGTTTGGAAGGAGGGATAGATTGACTTTCTCTTTTTCTATTTAGATATCCCTGATTTCCTTCTTTTGCCTGATTGCTCTGGTTAGGATCTACCAACAATGTTGAACAGGAAGGGTGAGAGTGAGCATTCTAGTCTAATTCCTGTTCTCAGGGGTAATGCTTTCAATTTCTGTCCATTGTGCAAAATGTTTCCTGTGGGTTTATCATAGATAACTCTTACTGTTTTGAGGAACATTCTTTCTATGCCTAGGTACTCAAGAGCTTTTATCAAGAAGAAATGATGAATCTTGTGAAATGCTTTTTCTGCATTTAAAGATATAATCATGTGGTTATTGGTTTGATGTCTGTTGATATGCTGAATTACATTTACAGTCTTGGTAATTCATTGAACCAGCCCCAAATTTCAAGAATAAAGCACACTTGATCATAGTGGATGATCCTTGACATGTGTTTCTTGATTCAATTTTTAAAATCTTGTTTAGAAATTTCAAATCTATGTTTATCAAGGAGATTGCCCTTTATTTTTTCTTATTGGGTCTTTGCTAGGATTGGATATCAACATGATGTCAGCTTCATAAAATGGTTTATGGAGCATTCCATTCTTTTTGGTTGCCTGTAATACTTTCAGCAAGATTTGTATCAGCTCTTCCCTGTATGTCTTGTAGGATTCAGCTAATAGAGGATTTAGAAAATATGAATAAGCTAATGCCAAGTACCTACAGAAGGGCATGCAAAAGAAAGGTATAGCATGTTATAGAACCAAGGACAATTTCAGATGTGGAAAGCTTCATGGACTGTAAATGGAGAAGATGAGGCACAATAAAGAAAATAGAAGCATTGGTTAAAATCCTGTAAAATATTTAGATAACCAATTGCCTTTTCCTGTTCAATTTATCTTTTCAAACAAATTTACTTCAACCTGGTTAAAGTCAGAGATTATACTCTATATATAAACTGAAACAGAAATTGCCCATTTACTGAAACATAGGTTCAAAGAAAAATATAATCTGAAGGATGTAAGAGAATAATAAAAGGTTTCCTAGTGAAGAGTGAATGCCCAGACACTTATGTTTTCAGAGGAAGAGCAACCAGAGATTGTTGGTGAATTATTGTTACAAATAACATAGCCATAGTTGTCCAGTTTCCAATAAACAATTTAGTGCTTTTTTCACTTGAGGAAGACACAAAAGGGAATCCCAGACATTTGATACAAGTCTTTTTCCTAATATAAATTTTGGAGTTTGAATTGGAAATTAATATAAAGAAAACACAAACATACATACACACACATACAACTAAAAAACAAATAGAGAAAAAAGAAAAAAAAACAAACAGAAAAACAGAATTGAAGACAGAAAAAGTTTTCATTAATATCTATAATATTCTCAAATATATTAAAGAAGTAATTGAATTCATTTAAAACACATAATTTAAAAGGAATAATCAGAGAACATGGAGGTAGTTCTCAAAAACTTAATAAATTATTTAAAAGAAAATTCAAGGATACTACCTCAAAGTATTAAATAAATAAAAAGTTCTAAAGCAGTACAAAAAATGCAAATAATTTTATTGTATGATTATTTGATATTCCAAAAATTAGTTAAGATATTTTCAAATAAATAATGCAAAATAAATTTTCAGAAATAAAATAGCATGTTTATGCATTTTTTTTCTTTTTAATTGAAGACATTCAACTTGTGCACATAAAATTGGAGGAGGAGTAAAAATAAGTAGACTCCACACCAAGTCACTTCTTAATATATTTTCAGAACTCCATAATCAGACAGAAAATTTAAAATACACAAGCAGAAAAGATTTAGATAAGATACAAAACAAGCAAAGTTTAAGGTACATATTGTGATTATACTTCTCAATAGTTGAAAAGTGGGAATTAATTTCTTCAATATTTTTTAAGGACAGTTATTTTCAAATTGAAATTTTATACTTGAAAAACCTGCCTCTTAAGTGTAAGGCTATCACATTTTAGACATGCAAGAAATTTGACATTCAGAGACAAATTTTCTATGACCTACCATAGGAAAATCCCACTCCAAAAGGGAGGTTAACCTAAAAACCAAAGAGGCAAATGACAGGAAACAAGTTAGTCATCATGATACTTACAAAATCTGGTAGGGTACAGAAGGGTTTATGTGAGATGTCTCCGTAAAAAAATATAATTAAAATAGAAAAAAGAAAGAGATTGCCTGATACATCTAATAAAGTCAAAAGCAATAATTAGTTTTTAAAGATTCACTGGAGAATTTTAAAGTTATTGTAAGAAGTACATAGAAAAACAACACAAACAAAAATGAATATTCATGTACGGTGGAGTGTTACATTACAAAATGATTAATTAATCATGATCTAAGAATTTTCTAAGCAGTAAAAATGTTGATTTAGCTCAAATCTGGGACTCATCTATATTGAACTGTTAGAGATGATATTGTGTGTGTTGATGCAGGGGTGTAACAATTATTAAATACTTGCATTCTTTAATAGAATGTCAAGCTTATTATTTCAAAATATGATTGTAAATATTAGAAAAAATAAGAAATGCTATAGGTATGTTACTTTGGAAAAATGTTCTGATAGGTAAGGAATGAGTAGTGTACTCAGTGTTTCCTGATATACTATGCAGTGCCAAGCAATCTTCAAGGTTATGACATACTTTGGAAAAATAAGTTAAAAAATAAATGACTGCTTATTTAGTCTCTCAAAGTTAATGATAACTAGATTCAATAATTTAAACAGATTATTTTTGAACGTCTCTTATTTTAGAGTCAGAATCCTAGGTTACTTCCAGGTAAAGGGATTGGCAAAAAAAGGGAGACAAGAATATAATTAGCAAATGATTGTAGAAAAAAAAAAATCACCTCTAAGTCTTTTGAATGTAAATTTAAAACTATGTATGTTTCATGTGGACATAAATTGATAAAAATAAAATATATCATGATTCCAGCTAAAAATCTAACTTGCCAATAAGCATTTCCAATCACAGTATTTCTTTTAGATTCTTCTATCTTATTTTATTTTTTATTTTTATATTATCTTTTAGTCTTCTATGTCTCTAATTTGTGCTTTTATTTTGGTGAGATGGATTTCTCTGTTAAAGTTAGGTTTTGGTGGTCTTATTTTTCCAGTTTCCTTAGGTGATTTGTTAGACTGTTAATTTGTGATCTTTCCATTTTCTTCATATGTGTTTGTAGAGATATGAATTCCCCTCTTAGTACTGATTTCATGGCAGCCCAGAGGTTTAGGTAAGATGTTTCTTCATTTTCATTTGTTTCCAGTATCTTTTAATCTCTGTTTTGGCTTCCATGTTCACCCAGGAGTTGTTAAGCATCTTGCTGTTTAGTATCCATGTCTTTTTGAGGTTTTGGGGAGCTTTGTTGGTGTTAACATTATTTTGTTCTACTGTGGTCTGACAAGGTGCATGGTACCTTTCATCCATGTGAAAATGTTTTATGCTTGATTTATGACTGAGAATGTGGTCAATCTTAAGAGCATATTCCATGTGGTGATGAGTAGAATGTATATTCCGTGGTTGTTGGGTGGAATATTCTGTAGGTATCAATTCAGTCCATTTGGTCAAGTGTCATGTTGAGGTTCTGGATCTCCTTTTTAATTTTTTGTCTTGATGATCTGTCTAGCGTCGTGAGTGGGGTATTTAAGTCCCCAGCTATGATAGTGTTAGAGTCATTATCTTTTTTTAAGTTTTCCTAGAAACTATTTTGTGAAAGTTGGTACTCCTATGTTGGGTTCATATATGTTTAGGAGGGATATTTCTTGTTGATGAATTGAAACTTTTATCATTATGTAGTGAAATTCTGTATTTTTTTAAAATTTTTTTATAGCTTAAAGGGTATTTTGTCTGATATTAATATTGTGACTCCTTATTTCTTTTGTGTTCCATTAGCCTGAAATTTTGTTTCCCGTCCTCTTTCCTTGCATCTGTGAGTGTCCTTCTGGTGAGATGGATTTCTTGGAGGTAATATATTGTTGCCTAATGATATTTTATCCATTTTGCCATTCTATATCTTTCCAGTGGTGAGTTTAGTCCATTAATATTCGGGCTAATTATTGAAATGTGAGCGTTTATCCCAGTCACGTGGTTCTTATAGGATTTGTTGTTGTTGCTGTTTGCTTTCTTTTTTTGATTTTTGGATTGATTCATGTGTGTTTCCAATCTTTTTCCTGCATTCTTGTGAAGGATGTTGTTGTTGTTTTCCTTTCTTCTGTGTTTAATACTTTCTTAAGTGTTTCTTGTAGAGCTGGTCTGGAGGCCACATAAGCTCTTAGGGATTGAATGTCTGGGGAAGCTTTTAGTTCTCCATCACAGATGAAATGTAGCTCAGCTGGGTAGGTAATTCTTCATCGAAATTGTTTATCTTTAGAATTTAGAGGATTGGGCTCCAAGCTCTCCTTGCCTGAAGTGTTTCTGTAGATAAGTCTGTTGCTACTCTAATTGGCCTTCCCCTGTAGGTAGTCCGACCTTTTTCTCTTGCTGCCTTTAAGATTTTTTCTTTTATATCTACTTTTTGTAGGCAAATTACTATGTGACTTGGAGTTGGTCTACTTGTTTGTCATATTGCAGGGGTTCTCTGAATCTCTTGTGTTTGAATGGTCATATTACTGATGAGATGAGAGAAGTTTTCTTGGATAATTTAATGGAATGTTTGTTCCAGTATGGTCTGTCTCTCTTTCTGCCTCAATTAATCTTAGGTTCATCCTCTTGAAATAATTTCTCATCTCTTGAAGGTTTTGCTGTGTCTTTTGAGGTTTATTTTCTATGTTTTTGACAGTTTGAGTTAGTTCCATATTTTGGTCCTCAAGCCCTGAGATTCTTTCTTCTGCTTGGCTAATTCTGCTTTCCATGTGTATCAGTTTGTTATTTATTTCATTCACTGTATTCTTTATTGCTGTTATCTCAGTTATCATCTCCTTCATTCTTTCCTCTTGTCTCTCCTCAATTATATTTATTCTCTCTATTAATATCTTGATACCTGGGTTTGTAGTTTGAGACTGGTCATTCTGGGGTCTCTTTTTTGTTTGAATTCTGAAGTCTGTATTGTCACTGTCTGATCTCCCAGGGGTCTGTATGAGGCCCATATTCTTCTTTTGGTTTTTCTTCATTTGTGTAGATTTTCCTCCTTCCTTTTTTCCCCTCTTCTTTAATTTTGTTGTTCAAGGATGGGGGGTAGCTCTTACTTCTGTTTGCTCAATCTCCTATTTTTCCTTATGTGAATTCTCTGTCTTTGTTCAATGATGAGGCTGGACCTTGGTGAGAGACTATACTTTTTTGCAGTCTTGATATTTAATTGAGGGGGGAGCTGTAATTCAGAATCTATCTGCAGACCCAGTATCCACTGAGAGGTGTGTGGGTCCCCGGAACACACTCCCCACTGCCTTACAATCTGTCCATGCAGCAGGTGTATAGGTTTGCTTCCTGAAAGCAAAATGAGATAAGAAAAAGGAATAGAATGAAAAAAAGGAAGGAGGAGGGGTATGAGGAAGGTGGAGAGAGAGGAATAAGAGGGAAAACAGACAGACGTACCAACTAACAAATGAAAGGAAATACAAAGACAGAAAAGAGTTAAAGAAAAAAAAATAAAACATAAAGACAAACATACAAACACACAAACTGACCGAAAAAAAACCCTGTTGATGTACTCTCCCTCAAAAATACCCAGACACAGATAGGAAGTCTAAAAAAAATAGCAATAAAATAACGGTAATAAATCAAGTTTGAAAACATTATCAAAAACTGAAAGAAAGAGAGAAAAAAAATAACTAAAACAACAAACAAGCAAACAAATAAAAATGAGCAAACAGAAAAAAAAAAAAACTTGCTCTGAGGTGGTTCCTGTAAGACCAGCTTCCTTTCAGTTCTGATTTCCAGACCCTCCCTTCTGCTCTCAGCATAGACTGATAGGTTTGCTCTCAGCCTGATTCAGATGTCCCAGGTCTTCTGTGGCAGGAGGGAGGATCAGATCGGGACTCACCCAGCTTGCAGGCTGTGAAGTCTCCCACTCATATCTGATGTGCCTATGTCTGATTCAGCATGGGGAGGGGCTTCTGTCTCTCTGAATTTGATGGGATTACCTTAGGTCCCAAGTTGGAGACTGGGTAGAGCTGAGTGGGGCCATGCAGGTCTCTGACTGGTCCCAGGACAGAGAAAATGGCTGTGGTCAGTGTTTCCTCACCAGGGGTGGGTCTCCCCTCCAGTTCTCCTCATCTACTCTCTCCAGGGATCGGATTGGGGCTCCAGCAGCTTTGCTGTGACTGGTGATGGTGTGGGCCAGGCACCAGGCAGTGAGAATCAACTGTATTAGGCAAGCTTTTCTCAGGAGCATCTCGAGAAGGGCAGACGATCCTGTGCACTCGAGACTCCAATTTCAGGGTGGTGGGGGTTTGCAGTCACCTTCAGAGGAGAGCCCCAGGTGCAGGAACTCAAGTATCCCCTCAGACAGGCTTTCACTTACCCACTGGAAAACGCCTTCTCACGCAGTGAGTCTTTATGGACACTGGCTTTTGTGGTGACTCTCGTAGTCCAACCTGTCCCGTTGCCATCTTGCCTATCTTACATTTTATATCTTCTTTCTTCTATGCTAGAATTCCTGATTATCAGTAATACACAGCATAATATTCTGAGTTAATATTTTGTTTGCTTTATCTCACAGTTTATTTATGATTAACATTCTCTGAACATATGTACACAAATGACAAATATTTAATAACTGAATATAGTTAGAATTTTATTTGAAATTTATATTTTGTTTATTAAACAGGGCATGCTATTCAAATTTGGATGAACCACTAAATTACTACGTTTGAAACAATTTAGAATATTCTCTTTTTGTATAGTGTGCTACTTACTCAATACACATTTTTCTTCATGTGTTTTTTATTTTAATATTTAGGTATTATCCTTAATTATGTTACATTTTGAATTATGTATTATGCTTGTACAATTTCAAAGTTACAGTAGCACAAATCATATTTCTAAAAGTCTAACTTTTTGTCTTCTTCCTTCTAGTCTATTTCCTCTCCTCCAATAGATAATTGTTTTTAAATTTTACATTTTCTTCTTCTATTTTTAAAAACTACAAACAAATATGTATGCATACATCTGGCCTTAACTAAATAAATAGCAACATACCATGTACAATTCTCTCAGACTTGCTGCCTTTACTTAACAATGACAAGTCCAGTAGCAATGAATGCCATATTGCCCATACTATGATCTTGAAACACAATTCCTCACAGGAGTGGAGTAGAGAATGTAGAAGATGATTCTATAATCTATTATCATACCAGATTATAATAAGTCAATTACCAATAGAATCATATCAAAATTATTCAAGAGTCAACCTGATAAGATTTCCTGACTGAAAAAAAAAGAACATAAAAAATAGTATCAATCTCTGTAATAACCGCAGTAGATTGAAACGCATCATATATGATTCAATCCATAATATTGTGATGAACAGACAAACAATAGTATATGGTCACTATCATGGATGTGAAAAAAAGGTGATTTTTTTTGTTTACACTGGGAAATTAAGAAGAAAAATCATTGATTTTGCTTTTGATACTACTGGGTATTCTAAAAGTTAGCAAAGAGAAATATTTCAACTAGTAAACTGTTAAGAAATTTTAGAATTAGGATATCACTATTTGCTATGACCACTATTGAATCTAGATACTTATATTCAACAACCACTAATATTACTAAATGAAGACAGGCAGACATAACACATGTATTGACAGAATGATGAATGGCCATTTATGAGGGAGACTCATTCAAACTTTCCCATAAGCTAAATCAGCCCTCTATATCCAAGTACAATTTATGAGCAATTCAGAAGTCAGAGGAGGATATTGCATAAAACTTTCACACATGGGTGGAGGAAGGAGTGTAATCAGCAAATCCTTAAGGTGGAAAACTCTATAGGACAAATGAACCACAGTCCCCAGCAAACAAACTGCCAAGAAAAAAGAACAAAGAATGGAAAAATTTTAAAGTATATCAAGCAATCATAATGTATGGAATTATTTAGATTATTGTTTTATCAAACTGAAAACAATAAAAAGTTATGAAATAATTGAAATTTTGAACAACGAAACATTAATTGCATAGTTGATACTAATAAACTTCTATTCACTTTTCAGGAATAAAAATGACATTGTAAATGTGTATTTAAAGGTTCTCGTCTCCTAGTATAAAAATATTTAGTAAATAAATGATTAGGTGTTGGCAATTTATTTCAAAATACTGTTTTGTAAAAAGTTTTATAAATTTGGCTAAAATAAATTGGCTATATGCTAGCAATTATTGAAACTAAGTGTTGATTACATAAGACTTCAAGATACAATTCAAAATACCAATATATTCAATATATCATTTACTGTACTATAAATATACATACATCTTTTTTATTTTATAATATTTTATAATAAAAATGATTTATTTATCTATTGACTCTGTTATATACCTATTATCTATCATTTATTTATTAATATCCATCTATATCTATCAAGTTTGTATAATATAAAAGATACAGTGAAAACATAAGTAAATATAGTAAAAGTCGAAACTTTTAGGTTAGCATATAGAAGAAAATATAATTTTACTGTCAATGGCAAAATTAAGGGAGTGGAATACATGAGGGGGGGACAGAAAAAATTAGAATGATTTGTCCCTTTGTAGTGCCAACTTCACCCACTAGGTAAATTTTCTAGGAACCCATTGGCATTAGTGTACCAGCAAGGGAGACACTGCATTTAGCTTCAGTATAATTCTTTTTTTTTTTTTTTTTTTTTGAGGTTCATTCAGCACATTTGCCCATTTCAAAATGGGTGATTTACAAGTGCACTTGCCAACACTGTGCTGAGTGTTCGGCATTTTTTGACACAAAACAGCATGGCCCTAAAGTTCCTCCCTCCTTATTCACCCAATATCACCCTGAATAACTTGTTTTTATTTCTCCAGAAGAAAAAGTTCTCAAATAGAGATATCTTGCTGATGTAGAAGAGGTAGGGGAAAAGAAAATAAGCAGCACTAAAAGGCACCAAAATTGATGAGTTCAAAAATTGTTTTGGGCAGTAAAAAAGCATCTTAATGGGCATATTATACCAAATGGAGAGTATGTCGAAGGTGACTAAGTTTAAACATGTAATAATAGACACAAATTTTTTTATAAATAATTTCAAGTTCTTTTAATCCTTCCTCATACACTGAATTTGAAGGTTAAATAGAAAGAGTATGACAAGTAGAGGAAAACACAACCAAGACATGACATTGGAAATAATTTTAAGAAGTGATCAAAGCAAAGTTGATTTTTCAGGGAGAAGGAATGAAAATCAATTTCAACAAATGACATTCCTTTTTCTCAATTAAATTGTAAAAGAACTGAAAAATAAGACAGAAGATGGCAGACAGAAGTCAACGTATCTACATTAACATATATCAAATAAGACCTATACAGTAGTATTCTCTAAGTTTACCTGTGTATCTCCCATCCCTGGAACTGTGCTAGCACACAGAAGATACCCAATGAATACTTATTGAATGTGTGAAAAGGGAAATATTAATGAACTGAAGTATTGATAAAGGACAAGGGAGAGCTATAACCTCTAAAATCCCTAATATGAAAACCCAGGATTATATAGACTTACCAATCAAAGCAGAGGCCATAATAAACTGGGGTTGAATTTTATAGTGTGAAGGAGCAAATGAGAAAACACAAGTTTAATGTGTGTAGTCTGCTCCCAAAATAAATTTTTAAAAAGTTGGGCTCTATTAGGGTTTTTCCCCTCCAACTGAGTCAACAAGACAATTCACTATCCCATCCCTGGGGAGAAGCATATAGCAAAGGACAGAATGTTCAGGAGACATAAATTATTCAGGATTCCTCCACATGAAAGAAAACCTCAAGATACCACCCCACACACCTACCTCAACTGTTTAGAAAAATACATAAATATGTGGCTATGCCTGTGGATTCTTGTAAGTTGGGAATAGACTGGGGGTATTACATTGAATGCAAATACCAGAGTGCATTAATTTCTAAATAGAATCTTATGCTTTATTTATGAAGGAACAGGTTGATTCCCAAACAAAAATTCCAAAAAAGAATCATGATCATTTTTATGACATCAGTTTTATTTGCACTAACCTTTTTTGTTTTCAAATCTAAATATCTTCTAAAAGTTATTGCCTGCATTTTTAAAGTAATTAAATTTTGTAGTTGCTTTTGCTTTTCCTCCATTTCTTCACTACATCACAATTTAGAAATTCTGTCCTATTGATTCTACAATATTAAATATGTTCTCATATTGTCCTTAGTTTTTGCACACTGAAGATTGCAATCTCTAATTAGTCCTCCATTCATGCTTTTTTACACTAATGAAATAGTCTATTAAGCTACTTTTGCTTCTTTAGTCTCTCTCTCTCTTTATGAATTCCCTGCATTTTCCTCAGAGTTATATTTCTAAACCTCAATACCAATTATGTCACTTTTCTGGCTTAAAACTTGTAAATACTCTCTATTGTCTGATGAATAGAGTCGTAATTTCCTATTTGCCATTTTATGACATGCATGAACTTTAACTTACATTTTCAGATTCGCCTTTTGCCATCATTCTCTCTACACATTAAAATATAAAAGTATGTAGACTCTAACTGATGAAATGCGTCAGTTTTGTACTCTTCTGTTTCTGCTGGAAAAAAATCCTTTGTTTAATCAAATACTTCCATATTTTGCTAGGAAAAGATACAAGAAAGCACTGGGACATTTCAGAAATAGAGCATGATAAAAGCAGTTATTTTGAAACTAGAAAAATCTTTCTTGACATGTACTTAAATATTTTATGTGTTCTGAGCTTGAGAAACCATCTGTGGCTGAGGCGTTCTGCAGTTTGTATTATCACCTGAAACCAGAGTCCTTTAGCTGGCCTGAATCAACAATACTTTTCCACCACAAGTTTTTAAACAATCTTTTCAAAGAATTACTTAGTTCCCCTTTCTTCAGTCAAAATTGCTATAATGTTGTTATAATCAGTATCCCTTCCCACTTCTTGTTAGAGACAGTTGCCCTGCATAGAATGTGGTTTTCAACAAGCAACCATCAAACGCAGCATTAAGGCGTTACTAATCAGTGAAGAAAAAAATGGTTGAACAGATAATAAAAGTAGAAGAATGATGCGTGAGAGAATGGATGAAAATGTGATTATCTAATAAAAAAAGCTTTCTAAATAAATGACTGACCAAGAATGATTTTGAAGAAAATTATGCATCATTTTTAGTAGACTTTAAAATGCAATTCTATAGAAAAATATTGAGAAAAATAAAATAGACTTAATAGATACACTTTTTGTTCAGCTTAAAGGTACTTAAAAAGCCATCCATAGTTTTTTAAAAGAACTGTTCAATGACTCCTAAAAATCATGAAAAAAGCTGGTTTTATTTGAAAGTTTATCATATGAGAATTAAAGCATAAATTATGCATGATTTTTAGAAATCACGACTCGTGTTTTTATTTAGACTAATAAGTTGTAAATATCTAATATAAATAAATGATGTTGAAATTAAATAGAATAAAAAAGACTGAAAAATGTGCACTTAATTTTTTAGATTTTTTTACTAATTAAATGTATTATTGGCTATTGAAGAATCTGCTTTGTCATGTAAAACTCACAAGAAAACTGAATTTTGATAAAAATAAACATTTTTTA
The DNA here is from genome assembly GCF_000164805.1 of Carlito syrichta. NCBI lineage: Eukaryota > Metazoa > Chordata > Mammalia > Primates > Tarsiidae > Carlito > Carlito syrichta. Next base: position 235,459 of record NW_007253085.1, read on the forward strand.
AAATTTTGTTGTATTCTGAACAAGATACCTTCAGGTTTAAAAAAACAATAACAGTGTCCAGTATGATTAGAATCAGAGGAAATTAATTAAAATAGTTACTCTCTTTTTTTATATTTCAATTGCTTATCCTGTGTAATTAAATAATAGCTTGTAATTTTGTGTGAACTATCACCACTATTCAGAATTAGACTTCCTTTTCAGTCCTCGAAAAAGAACAACTGGAAAACATACAGGAAATAGCACTGTTTCCCCAAAAGCAAATGCTATGGTTGACTTAGAAGTATTTAATAACCCTGAAAAATAATTGACTTCCATGTAAGGTTTTGAGAAAGCACTGTTGTATTTAATACAACAGGGACTTATAAGACCTTCCATTTCCTGACCCCTCTTTCCTGCTGAATAAAAATCTTTGCTTGGCGGACCCCAAGAATTTCCATATTACACAAATCTCGGTTTGCTTTTTATTTATGTGCAATAAAGTCTGAGATGGCTATAGCAATATATTCCAGTCATTCCACTAACCTGTTACAAGTTAATTGCAAATGCCTAGTTGTTAAAAATGCCAATAAAAACTAGACTGAAGCCCTTAAATTTTAGAGCACTTTTTGTAAATAAATATGACATTTGAAAATAATTCTTGAACTTCTTGTATAGCAAGTGTTTAAGAACATGGTCACTGAGTTCCACTTTCAATTTACATTAGTAGCATTAAAATGATTTACTTTCTTTCAAGAATTATTTTACTAAAATTTTGTCTCAAAGCAATCAACTAAGATTTTAAAATATAATTTCATTTTATTTTAGATTCAGGGTGTCAGGGCATGTTTGTTTTAGGGACATATTGTGTAGTGGTAGGGATTGTTCTTTAAGAGACTCATTCCCAGATGGTGAACATTATACCCAATAGGTAATTTCTGAAACCTAATGCCCCTCATACCACCTTCCTTTTTAGTGTTCTCAGTGTCTATTATTTCTGTCTCTGTGGCCATTTAGCTCCCACATATAAGTGAGAATATGTGGTACTTGGTTTTCTGTTTCTGGGTTAGTTCACTGAGGATGATGTTCTTCACCTCCATTCATGTTGCATCAAAGGACACTATTCTGCTCTTTTTATGACTGTATAGTATTCCAAGGTGTACATATACCACATTTTCTTCATCTAGTCAATCGTTGGTGGATACTTATTTTGGTTCCATGATTTTGCAATTTTGAATAGTGCTGAAATACAAGTATGAATACAGGTATCTTTTTATATAATACAATCAAATATCAATATAACTTCATATAAATAGATGATGATGGCAGAAGTATTTAAAATTCAAAAGTTAGAAATGTAAACAATGTAGATAAAGATTTGTAAAATAAATGATGCTGCATTTATATGATGAAATAGAGTATTAGGAAGATATCAAAATAATGTTTTCATAAGTCATTGCTAATGTAAAGAAATATTTATTATGTATTAAATTTTAAAAAAGAGAAAAAAAGCAAGCTTCAAATACTACAGTCATGTGCCATCCATTATGGTAGCCACTAGTACCACATGGTTTTTGAACACTTAAAATGTGGCCACTTTGAATTAGAGGTATGTTTATTGTAAGTCTTAAAACACACAGGATACTGATGACTTAGATGTTTTTAAAAAGTGAACTAACTCAATATCCTATGCTAATGACATATTGTATTATTCAGGGTACTTCAGAGAAACAGGACCAAGAGACGTACACACATACCTACTTATTAGCATATACAAATATTTTTTTAACTTACAATGGGATTATATCCCAATAAAACCATTTAAAATTTAAGATATCATAAGTCTAAAATGCATTTTATATGCCTAACCTACCAAGTATCATTCCTTAGCCTACCCTACCTTAAAACTGCTTAGAACACTTAGCCTATAATTGGGCAAAACCATCTGACACAAACCTTTTTTATAATAAAATGTTGAATATCTCTCATACCATATGTGGCTAGCCTAGGGAAAGATCAAAATTCAAAATGTAAAGTACATCAAAATTACAATGCTTTCATATCCCCGGGTCTGGTTTTAATCTTCTGCATGTTTTTAGTCAGTTTTCCCAGCATCGTTTACTGAATAGGTTCTCCTCTCTCCAGTGGTTGTTTGTGGAGACTGTCGTAGCTGAGTTGGTTGAGATATTGGGTTTTGCTCAGGATCTTTATCCTGTTCTGTTGGTCTATATGCTTGTTCTTGTACCAATACCTGGCCATTTTGATTATTGAAGCCTTATAATAAAGTTTAAAGTCTGAAAGTGTGAAACTTCTCACTTTGTTTCTTTTGCTAAGGATTGCTTTGGCTATTTGTGGTCGTTTATGTTTTCATATGAATTTCTGTATTGACATTTCCAGTTCTGAGAAGAATGATGTTGGTAATTGAATGGGTATTACATTGAATCTGTAGATTTTTTTTGGTAGGATGAACATCTTAAAAGTGCTGATTCTTCTAATCTGTGAGCGTGAGATATTTTTCCATTTGTTTGTGTCATTTTTTTATTTCTTTGAGCAGTGTTTTGTCGTTTTTGCTGTAAAAGTCTTTAATTTCTCTGATTAGGAGGATGCCAAGGTTTTTTTTTTGTTGTTTCATTTTGTTTTGTTTTTTGACTATTGTGAATGGGAATATGCTTTTTATTTGGGTTTCTGTTAGTTTATTGTTGGTGTATAGAAATGCAACTGTCTTTTGCACATTTATTCAAATTATTTTAAAAATTCAACATTATGAAAGAAAAAGACATATGCTGTGAATTTTATTTTTTTAGTTTTCAAATATTTTTCTCTACTTGGGCTTATTATACTTTCCAAGTCTTTTACTCTTCCCTTGCTCTGAGTTGTAGTAGTGGGAATAGAATTGCTGCTGGTGTTTTGATTTTTTTTTTTTTTTGAGTTGGAATCTCACTCTGTCACCTAGACTGGAGTGCAGTGACCGCTCCCGGCCACTGCAGCCTCGACCCGCTGGGCTCCGGCGATCCTTCCGCCTCAGCCTTCCGAGTAGCCGGAATTACAGGCACGCGCTACCACGCCCAGCTGATTTTTTTATTTATTGTAGAGATGAGGTCTTGTTGCCCAGGCGGGTCTCGAACCCGCGGGCTCAGGCAATCCACTCACCTCTGCCTCCCAAAGGCACGGGATTACAGGCTGAGCCACCGAGCCCGGCTGGTGTTTTGATATTTTATATGTAAAATTTCACTTCAGAGTAAAATCAATTTTAAATGCGAAACAAAACTTATTTATCCTATAATGATTGAAATATAATGGTCTGAAAATGAAGAAAAACTAGGCTAATTAAATAAATTTGCAAGACTAAATTAAAAATAACATATCTGAGAAAAACAAATGAAACATTTACATTGAATTAGAATTTACCTTGGTGAAAACAGACAATTGAAGTTTTGGGCTATAAAAACATGTTACTTCAAAGTTTTATAATTATCACATTAATTACTTTTTAATTACACTGAAAATTAAGTGGAAGCAACATCAAAATTAAGTGCAATGAGAGATTCATTTAAATAATTATTAAATAGTTTACTGCTATCTTTTATGTTGAGTATTTACTATAGAGTCCAACCTTGTGGAACTTAGAAATAGTCACTTTTTTATATATATACTTCAATTAAGTTTTATAATCTTTTTCCTTAATTGCCTGCTATTTCTGAGTTGTATTAAATTATAATGCTAGTTGTATTAATTATATAAAATATTTATTAAAATATACATTTGTATGTTATATATATTTTTCATCCTGAGAGAACTCTGTCATTATCAGTATTATTATATAATAGTGCTGCAAAAGTAGTTTTTAAGTTTGTAGAAACTTTAACCTCATCATCATTACATGAGTCCCTGTGGGTAGTGGAAGTAATTATTATTGAAGTACCTTGTAAAACAAAAAAGATACTTAAAATTTCACAGATTTTAAAATCAATTTTATGAACTCAGTAAGCCTTGTTTTGAAATGTGTAGGAACTTGGAGTTTTGACCTGTGACAGACAGACTCTAGGGTGACTCCTCTATCATTCTACCTCCTGATGTTCATAGTCATATATAATACCTTTCCCTTGAGTGCAGGTGTGACTCTGATTAGCTTCTAATCACTAGAATATGACAGAGGTGATGGGTGATAGAATGCCACTTACCCAATATATCATAGTATAAAAGACTTAATATTCCTAGTAGACAGACTCTAGAGATTACCTTCCTCTATCTGACTTTGAACAGTCAGTTTAATAGTTCCATTTGACACGATCCTGAGGGCAGCCTCTGGGAGCTAAGTTAGATCTCTAGTAATGCCTAGCAAGAAGTTGTTATCTCAGTTCTATAGACTTAAGAAAAAGAATTCAGTCAGCAATGCAAGTGCACTTGAAAGTGTACGCTTCCTAAATTGAGGCTCCAGATGAGACTGCATCTCGGTTGACACCTTCATTGCAGCCTTATGAGAATTTAAACAGAGGAACCAAATAAATAGATCTCAGACTCGGAGGACAGAATCTAGAAGCCAGTGGGGCATCCGAGGGTCATGGACAGTAATCCCTAGCATTGAAACTTAATCAAGGAAATGCCAGTATTTGTCCAGTGATATTTCAAAACTACTGCAGATCACTTTCTGTTTTGTACTTCTTGGATATGGACAAGAATGTTAATAGCTATTATCCTCCACCTTCCCCACCATTATATGTTGTATGTAAGGGGTGGGGGAATAGATAACAAGTGTGTTCAGTTTTAAAGTTAGTAACAACAAGAATAACTTCACATAAGCGTCTTGGTTTAGATCCTGAATTTCAAGAGATGCTATAATCAAATGATTATGACATTTTTAGGGAGTCATGAAAGATGATATCGAATGGCTTTTTATTTGAGTGGGACAAGAATCATGGAAACTTGAGGGTGGACTGTGGCTGAAAAACTTTACAGTGGCCTTTCAAACATTTTTGTCTGCTGTTATAAACTTAAGAAATGGATTTTAATCACTGGTTTAAAAAAGTATGATTTAGAGCAGTGATCCCCAACTTTTTTGTCATCGGAGACCAGTTTCATAGAAGACAATTTTGTGTAAACCAATCCCTACTGAAACTTATTCATAGTTCTTGGGTGCAGGTGGGACCTATGACTTGTCTCTACTTAACAAAATATGGCAAAGGTGGTGAAATGGCACTCTTGTAATTATCGCACATCATATAAACTTCCATGTTCCTAGCTGAATGGCTCTAGAAGTTTTCTCCCTGGCTGCTCTAGAAGTATGCAGTCATGTTGGATGACCTACCTGGCAAAAATCTGAGTGCAGGCTCCAGTCATCTGTCAATTAGAAACAGGGACTCTCAATTCTACAAGTAGAAGGACATGGATTCAGCCAATATCTTGAGTGAACAGGGAAGTAGGTATTCTGGAAGTTTTAGCTGAATTTCCAGATAAGGCTGCATTTTCACTGATATCTTGAATATAGCCTTGTAGGATTCTCAGCAGATCTGGCTAAACCTTGTCTAGATACCTGAGCCACAGAACCTGTGATATAATAAATGCCTAGTGTTTTAAGTCACCAATTTTTTATACTTTGTCACACAGTCATAGAGAACTAACACAAAACTCAAGAAGTTTGATGAAAATATACTTCTACTACTTATTAAGCTATGGCTTTGTCCAAGGTATTCTTTTTTAAGCAGCTATTTCTTCTTAAATAAAATAAAATATCTTATAAATTTTTCTGTGAGTGATAAGCCATTTCAAGTGCTAGCATACTGTAGATTTTTTAGTTTAAAAATATATTCAAAGTTTTAGTAATAATAGCAGTATTACTGCTAAGTGCTGTAAGTGTAGCACTGCTAAATGCTAGGTGGCTTCAAGATTGAATCTTTTGATGTAAGATTATTTCAATTGAAAACCTTTCCATTCCATTTTCATCAGAGGTAAAGCCAATCACATGGAGCAAAATATCAATTTATCCACTTTTTTAAAAATGGAAGTTAAAATGCAGTGGTATATGCCGATTAATAAAAGCTAAGCAAGAACTGATTGAAGCTTCTGTGCAATAAAACCTAAGGTACATGTAATCACAAAATATTAGCTGAAAATAATCTTTGATTATTCAGATACAGATTTTTTAATACTCAGAAAATCACAAACACTATTAAGATTTTCAGAATATGCCTTAAATAATTATGAATAAATTATAGAACACTTAAAATATTGAGGTTATGAATTACAGACAGGAACTTGTATTTCTATGAATGTGCATAATACAGGTATTTTCCAGATGCTAATACCTTTAGCAATGTTTTGATATTTAAGAATAAAACAAAACTTTGTTGCAGACTGAGCGAAGGCATAAAAACTTAAAGAAGAAATTTGAATATATCTATATGGTATATCCCGCTGATTAACTCACTCCCATATGCTTTACTCTACATGAAACTCAAATATTAAAGGCCGGGTTTCTCAAACTTTCCTATAATTCAAATGCTGCATGGGACATAGCTTCTAATAAGCAGATGCATGTGGAATATGTTTTTAACACAGACTTAGATATTGGAAGTAGAGGTCATACCTTTGGTGTTCTAAGAACTGTAGAAGCTGAGCTGTAACTGAGTTTTACAATTTATTAGCTGTCTTTGTGGATGTTATAGTTGGGCCAATAGTTTGGTTGTAAGGACTGTAGAAAAAGTAGTACAGTTTTGAAACCAACATTGTTGGCAAGATTTCCTTATTACTCAGCTTTGAACTCTTGAACTACACCACTGTTCCCTTTACAGACTAAGTTTGAATTGTCCTCAGAGAAGGATTCTACTCATGCAGCTCTTCTAATAAATAGAAGCTTTCCAGGTCCCCGAATTAAATAATTTTCTGCTTAAATTAGTTTCAGTGGATTTTTGTTATAAACAGCTCATTGGCAACAAAACTCTATTATTCATAAATAATAAAAATAACTTTAAAATGCATTTCTAATTTTCATTATATTAGTATTAACATGTCAGTATATGTGTGCGTGTATATAAAAACATAGAAGATATATACTCAATTTGTTTAGATCATATAAGTAACAAAATTATCATAAATAATAAAAGTAACCTTAAAATGCTTTTCTAATTTTCATTATATTAGTTTTAACATGTCAGTATATGTGTGCATGTGTATAAAAACATAGAAGATATATACTCAATTTGTTTAGGTAATATAAGCAACAAAATTATGTTGCTACAATTTTCCAAATAATCATTTTAATAACTACCATCATATACATTTATGGATACTTAATTGGTGCAATTTTTTCCATCATTGTTGGTCATTTGTAATGATTACTTTTTGTTGAAACATTATCATACAAGAAAAATGGTGGCATAAATAAGAAATATATTTTCTGATTATTTAATAATTAACATGTATTTTTGAATAAATATTTTGAATATTTAATGAATATCTCCAAATGATATTCAAGAACAATTTATATTCTTGGAATATCTCTGAAGGTTTTTAAAAAATTATTCTGCTACAATCGAATATGCTTTACTTTGTTTTGATTAGTATTTATAAACAATTAGTAAGACTAATCAGTTAAAATATAATTAGTAGTCAATATTGTCAACTTCTGTTTCTTTGTACGAACTTGACTTCAGATAACTTTAGTATTTAACTTTTTAAAAATTTCTGAAGGTAACTAGGAAAATTCTTTAGGGCAGCAAAAATCTGTAAAATTATAGTTTATACCATTAGCAAAAAGATTGATAAAGTTGACTATATTAAAAATGGTACAGAAAAGCATATTCTAGGCACACAACAGCAAAGCATATCAAATATGGGAAACACACTTTTTTGATAGGGTGCTTTAAACATGGTACCAATCCTTCTATTAGCAACTGCCGGTGCATTTGCTAGTCACATAATCATCTCAAGATAATTTATGTACTTAAGCTCCATGTGACTTTTCGTACTCTATGCTCAGTAGTAAAGTCATGCTTATCTTGACCTGAGATATGATACTGACCCATATTTAGAATATCCAAGTCTAGTGAATCTCATTTGGTTTGAGTGAGGGTTGGAATTTAACTTCTGACTTTGAGTTTTTTGCTCCCATTTCCAAACACCATGACCTAATTCTGTCTCTGAGATATAATCAAGATTAATCAATGAAAATAAAAATGAAGTCTGTGGATATCCAAATGAGATGATCAGGGGAAAAGCTCAGTGTTCAGTTGTGTTTCATTTGCCCTTCATTTTGTCAGAAGGCAAATATGTCAGTATTAAAAAATGACAAAACTTGTCTCCTACGAATAATGAGTCAGAACTGATGCATTAATATAAAAAGCAATACTGAAGTAAAACATTGCAATTGTCAAATTTCAGTAAATTTATTTAAACAAATTTCTTTCAATTAGCAAAATTAATGAATTAGTGTAGTGTATAGTAAAAATAAATAGGAAAATAAAATGAAATCCAAGCTCCTGAATAAAATAGAATAGCTGTAGATAGAAATTCAAATTATATTAAAATAAATTATTTTAATCCTTAGAGATTTTATCTGCATCAGGTTACCATATGATGATAAATGCGGGAGACCAAAATGAAGTTTATTATATTGGAAAACATCCAAGTCTTACTTTATCAGTTGTATTCATTATTTGTTTTGCATATGTTCCTAAATTTTATGCCAGATATCATGTATTTCCACATACCACTTTACTAAAAACAAATCTTCTTTCTTATTATGTAGTCAATTACTTTTAGCATCATTTTTTAAAAATAAATTTTGTGGTAATAAAGTAAGTGTGAAAATATTGTATAATGACTAAATTATTCAGAGGATTGCATTTCTAATTCATGAGAACTTTGAGAATGTCATATATTTACTATACCACTAATTAAGACAATTTAATTAATGATGACTATGATTTGTCTGAATAGTAATTCCTTGTTTGCTTTACAACTCAAAAATAAAGTGTATTTCTTGTTCATTGTTCACTTTAAAATAGCTTCATAAGGTAAAAACAATAATTTTCTGCCATTTTTCTTGAATGTCCATCAAGCATAAATGATAAAAAATTTCATTTGCATTACTCCAATGTTTAATATCACTACACTAGCATGTATGGCTATAAATCTACTTTGAGTATTTAAAAAATATTCTTTTAGAAAAAATATTAGTTTTTCTTTTCTTATAGATAGTTTGGTATTTGAAAAATAATGAAAGACAAAATTTATGTGAAATGTAAAAATTTGATATGTCATGTCTTAATCACATTCTTCAAGCTATGTAATAACCACCTGAAGTCATTATTTAGTGCTTCCTTTAATAATTAGAGCCTCTGAAAAAGTGTTTAACTCTGAATAGTCTCATACTTTATTAATTGGCCAGAGAAGATAGCTTTAAAATAAAATAAAAACTGGCTGAGCTCGGTGGCTCAGCCTGTGATCCCAGCACTTTGGGAGGCTGAGGCAAGTGGATTGCCTGAGTCCACGGATTTGAGATCAGCCTGGACAACTTGGCAAGACCTTGCCTCTACAATAAATAAAAAATTAGCCAGGCATGTGAGTGTGCGCCTGTAGTTCCGACTACTTGAAGACTGAGATGGAAGAATTAGTGGAATCCAGTAGGTCAACACTGGGGTGACTGTGAGCATGCCTCTGCACTCCAGCCTGGGCCATGGAGTGAGACTCCAACTCAAAATAATAATAATAAAATACGAAATGAAATAAAGTTTTAAAAAATCTATCATTTTAAAAAGGAGTGGGCTAATTTTTATTCCCTACAATTTAATCTATTGATTTTTTTTTTTTTTTTTAGTTGGAGTCTCACTCACTCATCCAGACTGGAGTGCAGTCTTCCAAGTAGCCGGAATTACAGGCACGCGCTACCACGCCTGGCTAATTTTTTGATTTATTGTAGAGATGAGGTCTGCATGCCCAGGTGGGTCTCAAACTCAGGCAATCCACTCACCTCAGCCTCCCAAAGGCGCGGGATTACAGACTGAGCCACCAAACCCGGCTATCTATTGATTATTGATAGCAGTAAAAATCACATATAATATTGCATACAAACTTTAACTATATTCAAACAGAAATGCAGAATTGAAAGAAAAATCCAGCAAACATAATTAGCTTAAACCATATGAAGGGACTGACATTACCATTTTTAACTACAAGGGTGGCGAGTACATATAGCTTAAATTATTACAGTAATCAAAATATGAACTAGAAATACTAAATTTCAGGTTTTGGTAAGGGTTAGTTTACAAAAGAATAGCAAAATTTATTCTCTTTTTTTTTCTTCCAATGAAAGGAAAATAATGTTCATTACCAAAAGTCCTTAGTTTAATTTGTCTAATGTAGCTGAGTAAGTAAAGTACATGTTATAGTAAATTCTGAGAACTATTTACACCCTCTCTTTCACACTCTCCTAACAACATCTCTCATCAGAAGACGTCTCCTATTCAACCAACAGGAACTTATATTTTGTGTCGACTGGCCAGTAACATCATAGTAGTTACAGTATAAAATAAAATATAATGCTCATTTATTTTATTTAGGTTACTTTGTTGGCATAAAATTTTTCATACTTTTTTAAACCTGCAAGGTCAATAGCAAGGTCTCCTGTTTTCATACAGCTTCTAATAATTAAAGTCTTCTTTTTTGTCTTGGTTAGTCTAACTAAAGTTTTATAAATTTCATTGATCTTTCCATGAAGCAAACTTTTATTGATTTTCTCTATTGTATGCCCACTTTCTCTTTTATTTCCATGCTTAAATTTATAATCTCCTTTTTGTTTTGCTTGTTCTGTTTTTTGCTCTTTTCTCAAGTTGAAAGATTAAGTTATTGATTTGAAATATTTCTTTTTAAAATATAGGTATTGTGTTATTTTTATTTTTTTTAGGTTCAAGAAGTAGATGTGTAGGTTTGTTACACAGTTATATTGTGGGAAGGTGAGGCTTGGGTTTCTATTAAGCCTGTCTCCCAGGCCATGGCATGGTACCTAATGAGTAGTTTTTTAATACTTACTTCACCTGCTTCCACAACTTCTTTTGGAATCCTCAGTGTTTGTTGTTTCCATCCTTATGCCCCTGTGTATTCAGTGTTTAAGCCCCGCTTATAAGTGAGAACATGTGGCATTCAGTTTCCTGTTTCTGTGATAAATCACTTAGAATATTGATCTCCAGCTATATCCATATTGCTGCAAATGACATACTTTTGTATTGTATAGTGTTTGAGTACCATATTTTCTTTACTCGGTCCACCATTGATGGGAATCTAGGTTGATTCTACATTTTTCCTTTTGTGGAGAGTGCTACAACAAACATATGAGGTTTTTTGTGGGGGGGAGGTAGAGTGATGTATGCTCCCTTGCATATACACCCAATAGTGGTATTGCTGAGTCGACCACAGAATATACATTCTACTCATCATCACATGGAATGTACTCTAAGATTCACCACATCCTTGGCCATAAACCAAGCATAAACAAATTTCCTAAGATTGAAATTTTGCCATGCACCTTCTCAGACCACAGTGGAATAAAAATAATTATCAATACCAACAAAGTTCCCCCCAAACCCAAGAATACATGGACACTAAACAGCATGATGCTAAGCAACTCCTGGGTCAACATGAAAATCAAAACAGAGATTAAAATACAACTGGAAACAAATGTAATGAAGAACCATCTTAGCAAAACCTCTGGGATGCCATGGAAGCAGTAGTAAGAGGGAAATTCATATCTCTACAAAAACACATGAAGAAAATGGAAAGATCACAAGTTAACAACCTAACAAGTCATCTGAGGAAGATGGAAAGCAAAACCAACAAAACCTAACCTCAGCAGAAAAAGTCAGATCACCAAAATAAAAGCCGAAATCAAAACATAGAAGACAAAAAGATAATACAAAAAAATCAATGAAACAAAAAGCTTGTTCTTTGAAAGCAAAAATAAAATTGATGGTCAGCTAGACTGACCAACAAAAAGAGAGAAAAGGTTCAAATAAACACAATCAGAAATACAAAAGGTGAAGTCACAACTGACTCTGAAGAAATACAAAAGATTATCAGAGACTGATCTATACATTTGTATGAAAGGAACTTGAAAACCTAAAGGAAATGGAGGACTTTCTGACATCATACAACCTCCCCAGGTTGAAACAAGAAGAAATCAAGACCATAAATAGACCATAACAATCCAGGAAATTGACTATGTCATAAGAAAAATATCTACAAAAAAAACCCCCAAAAAAACCTTAGACTAGATGGCTTTCTAGCAGAATTATGCAAGAAGGGACTGATACTAATCCTATTGAAAGTATTCCAGGCGATTGAGAAAGATGGAACTCTCCCCAAATCATTTTATGAAGCTAACATCATATTGATACCCAAGCCAAGTCAAAATTCAACAAAGAAAGAGAACTACAGGCCAATATCCTCGATGAACATAGATGCCAAAATTCTCAACAAGATCCTAGCAAACCAGCTTCAACAACACATCTCAAAAAATCATCCACCAGGTCCCAGTAGGCTTCATTCCTGGGATGCAAGACTGGTTCAACATTCATAAGTCCATAAACATAATTAAATACATCAACAGACATAAAACAAAATCCAGCACCCCTGCTTGATTAAAACCCTCAAACAGCTAGGCATTGATGGAACATACTTCAAAATAGTAGGAGTCATCTATGAGAAACCCACAGCCAGCATACTGCTAAACAGTATGGAATCATTTCCCCTGAAAACCGGAGTAACACAAAGATGCTCAGTCTCACCAATCCTGTTTAACATAATTTTGCAAGTCCTAGCTAGAGCAATCAGAGAAGAGAAGGCAATCAGGGGCATCCAAATAGGAAAACTGGAAATTAAGTTAGCCCTCTTTGCAGACAACATGATTCTATACCTCGAAAACCCAAGAGAATCTGTCAAAAACCTCCTTGCACTGATAATAGACTTTGGCAAAGTCTCAAGGTATAAAATAAATGTGCAAAAAACAATCAAATTTCTATACACCAATAATAAACAGAAATACTAATAAAATGCACAATTCCATTCACAGTAGTCACACACACACACACACACACACAAAAGTAATACCTTGGCATCTTCCTAACCAGAGATGTGAAAGACCTTACAATGAAAACCGCAACACACTGCTTCAAGAAATTAAAGATGACACAAATAATTGGAAAAATATTCCATGCTCATGGATTGGAAGAATCAACATCGTTAACAAGTCCATTCTACTTAAGGCAATCAACAGATTTAATGCAATACCCATCAAATTACCAGCAACATTCTTCTCAGACCTAGAAACAGTACAGGAATTCTTATGAAACATAAACACCTATGAATAAGCAAAACAATCCTTAGCGCGCACACACACACACACACACACACACACACACACACACACACACACAAAAGCAGGAGGTATCACACTCTCAAACTTTAAACTTTGTTATAAAGCTACAATAATCAAAACAACTTGGTATTGGTACAAGAACAGACATATATACCAATGAACTAGAATTGAAATTCCAGAAGCAAAAACCATAATTTCTCAACCAACTCATCTTTGACAAAGTCTCCACTACCAACCACTAGGGACAGGAGAACATATTCGGTAAATGGTGCCGGGAAAACTGACTGACCACATGCAGAAGACGGAAAGAGGACCCCTACCTATCCTCATACACAAAAATTAACTTTAAATGAATCAGAGACCTAAATGTAAAACCTCTAACTATAAGACCTTAGAAAATGCTGGAGACGCTCTTATGGAAATTGAAACTGGCAACCAATTCCTGATCAAAACCCCAAGTGCCCATGACATAAGAGATAAGATACAAGTGGGAGGTCATCAAACTGACAAGCATCTACAAAGCAAAAAAAAAACATCTAGAGTACAGGGAGACAGTCAACAGACTGGGTAAAAATATTTGTCAACTCTATGTCTGACAAAGGCTTAACATCTACGATCTACAAGGAACTCAAACATGCTGAAAAGAAAAAAAAAAAGCAGCACCATTACAAAGTGGACAAAAGATATGACTAGACAGTTCTCAAAAGAAGACATATGAGCATTCAACCAATACATTAAAAAATGTTCAACCTTACTAGTCAGCAAAGAAATGCAAATTAAAACTACACGGAGATACTACCTAACTCCAGTCAGATAGTCAGTCCATCATCAATAACTCAAAAAATAACAGATGCTGTAGAAGATGTGGCAAAAGGAAAACACCTCGACACTGTGGTTGGAGTGTAAACTAGTACAGTCTCTGTGGAAAACAGTGTGGCGATTCCTAAAAGTTCTAAAAAATCGACCTTCCAAGTGACGCCACAATATCCCTATTGGGAATACACCCAGAAGAACACAAATCACTCTATAAAAAAGATACCTGCACATGTATGTTTATTGCAGCATTGTTCACAATTGCAAGAACGTGGAACCAACAGTGCTGCCCATCAAAAGAGGACTGGATTTAAAAACTGTGGTACATATACACGATGGAATACTATGCAGCCATAAAGGAGAACAAAATCATGAACTTTGAAGCAACGTGGATGGACTTAGAGGCTATAACACTGAGTGATCTTTCACAGAAACAAAGAACTGAGTATCACATATTCTCACTCATAAGTGAACCTTGAACAATTATCATAATACTATAAGAAAAGGATTGACAATAGTGGGAAACGGTGAGGGGTAGGGGAGTGGGAAGATGGGATTAGTCGAAGTAGGAATCTGCTTGGGGAAGGCGGGGCACATTTCATCAACAAGAGTACCTGCAAAATGAATATTTGTATACCTAACCCTGAATTATACGCCATAATTTTTAAATAAAAAATTTAATAGATAAAAATAAATAAATAAAAATCTATCATTTTAAAAAGGAGTGGATTAATTTTTATTCCCTACAATTTACTCTATTATTAGTAGCAGTAAAAATTACATATAATATTGTATGCAAATTTTAACTATGTTCATACAGAAATGCAGAATTGAAAGAAAAATCCATCAAACATATTAGACAACAATATGAAAGGGCTGACATTACCATTTTTAACCATCAGTGTGGCGAGTACATATAGTTTAAGTTATTACAGTAATCAAAATATAAAGTGGAAATACTAAATTTCAAGTTTTGATAAGAGTTAGTTTATAAAAGAATAGCAAAATTTATTCTCTTTCTTTTCTTTCAAAATAAACTGAAAGGAAAATAATGTTCATAACTAAAAGTCCTTAGTTTAATATGTCTAATGTAGCTGAGTAAGTACAGTAGATGTTAGAGTAAATTCTGAGAACTATTTACACCCTTTCTTTCACACGCAATCCTAACAGCATCTCTCATCAGAGGATGTCTCCTATTCAACCAACGGATCATATAGTTTATGTCAACAGACAAATAACACCATAATAATTACAGTATAAAATATAGTATAAAACTCAAATAGTTGTCTCTGACATTAAAAAAATCCCTGTGATAATGCTATGTTTGTATTTTTCACTTATTTATTTATCTATCTATTTATTTATTTATTTGAGTCAGGGTCTCACTCTGTCACTTAGGCTGGAGTGCAGCAGCATGACCTTGCGTCACCATAGCCTCAAACTCCTAGCTACAAGCATCCCTCCTCAGCCTTCCAAGTAGCTGGGACTACAGGCATGTGCCACCATCCAGGTTAATTTATTTTTATTTTTTGTAGAGACGAGGTCTCCCTTTGTTCCCTGGGTTAGTCTTGACCTCCTGGGTTCATGGAATCCTCCTGCATTAGTCTCCCAAAATGCTGGGATTACAGGGATGAGCCACTGTGCCTGGCTATGTACTTTAAAAAAAAAAATAGATATTTCCCAAATAATTTTCCTAACACTATGTCATCAAATAATAAGATAATAAAATAATAATATATTTTTCATTAAAAGTATACATGAATTCTGTCCTTTTTAATTTATTCAGAGTAATGTTAGGCATGTGTAAGGCTTAGGTTGAGACTCTGAATACTTGTACAATATTTTCCCTATTTTACATATTTATTTTAGTTAAATAAGAGTTACCTTCTGAAAATTTGCCATAATGAAAATTATCATCTATATATACCAATTATGAAAATTAACTTAGTAATTTCATTGGTTGACATATTTTGTAGAGAAAAAAATTAGTCACATATACGGTGGCAAAGAGCATAATAACCAAGTGTTTTTAAAATCACCAGTTTTATTGTAGTTACTCAAACCCTAAAGTGAAGTCTTAGTCAATCTAAGTAAGAGCATTGAAGGATAAACCTATACTTTATGAGAAAAGCAAAATGAAAAAAGCAATGTCAAGATGTAACTGCTTCCAATAAAATCAGATAATAAAGAAACTCCTTGTATGAAAAGACTCTCAGTGAGAAATTAGATATCTTCAATTTGTCACAATGTGTATGATTGTGAGTTACACTTAATCCTGAGCTTACTTTATGTATGGTGGATATATTGGAGATATCAGGCACATAAGATCTTTATCAAATTTCCCCTTCTTCTAACCTCACACAGCCACACAATCTAATTCATATATTTTCTTTTGTCTTTCATTTTTTTTCATTTTTTTAGCAAAACAATTGTATTGTAAAAGTTTAGGTAACTCTAAGATAATGCAGTAAAAACCTTACATTATGTTTGATTGAGCTTGTACAATTATAAAATATTAAAACTTTGCCTGAATATGTGTTTCCACAATTTATGAGATGATTTGCTTAAAATTGTGGTATCAAGTGCTGTCTTTTATAATTTATTTTTAGGGAAGACTCAGATTGCCTTTGATCTGCTGTATAAAATACTGGTTGCCTCTTTTCTTTTCTGACAAAGATAGTAGATGATAGTTCTATAATTCCTCTAATTTAAATAGCCTGCTCCCTACTTTTCTTGAGAAGTTATATAAACTATGCAACTTTCTGAGTTATTTGGGTTATGAATACAGTTATTTTTGATTTGGCAGTAACAATACAATTATAGCAAAATAACCAAATATATTATGATTTTAAGAAATTTAAAATGTATATCATAGACAACAAGAGCTAGAAGAGCACTAGTGGAAAATGCCTGAACTAAAGTTATTGATAAATAACTAATTACATAGATTTATCCGAAAATAAACATATTAATCCAACTTAGTTGTGCAATGAATAGCATATTAGACTTTTGAAATCATATTATTAAATATATAATTAATTTGTATATGATTATACTTTGTTAAATTCTGCTTGAGAACAAATAATAAATCAGCAGACAAAATATGCAAAAATCATTGGCCTTTCCACTCTATAGCTTACATTCCAGAGAGGAGAAACACATAAGAAAAATGTAGTATGTGAGGTGACAGAAATGCTATGTAGTTTCATAAATCTAAAAAAGGAAGAAAGTTCCTGAAAAATAAATTCCAATTTTAAGCATGGTGGCCAGAGAAGACCTCACTAAAGAGGTTTACGTGAAAGACATACTTCAAAAAAGGTGAGGAATAACCATAGAAAAGTTAAATGAGGAAACAGGTTATACAACTGCCCTGGCGTAAGAGAATGGTTTTGTAGGGAAATATTACAAATTATGAACATTCTTCTAGCCTTCCTAATAGATTAGAAGATAAGTAATGTAATTAAGTATGACACCTGGATTTTTGTCTTGACTGAATGAGTGGATTACTCCTTCATATACTGGAAATAAGGAAAGTTAAAATAGGCATAGATTTGAAAGGTTACATCTTTCTTTTCAACAAGTTAATTTTAAGATGGTTTTAGATAGCTCCCTTTATCACCAGTCTCAGTGGCAGTTTTCTCCAGATGTACCTACTTTTCCACACTGCAGATATTAACTTCTTTTTCTGTATATGTATGTGCGTTTTATATCTTTGTGTAGTTTATATATATATTAATGTGTGTATGTGTATTATATATTACCATCATGCTGCATATACTTATAAGAAGCATGTTGCTGTTTTATATTGTTGATAAATTTTTGAGGAGTAGGTATTTTCTAAAGTGCCTTTAATCTATAACATTTTAACTTACTTTGGTGGTCTAAATACATAAATATTGCTTGAAAATAGAAACTTTTTTTCTCCTGCTTCCTAAATATTTAATGTGTTTAAACATTTTTAAATTCATAAATATAGCATCAAGTAGTACTGATTTCATAAATTATCCATGGTTTATGCTTGTACCTGGCAAAAGTAGTAATAGCTATGTATATATTTTTTTCACACTTTCCATGGTATTTTAGTAGAAAACCATTATCAATTTAAGGAATTGTATTACCATTTCCCATTACTTAGATTTCTTTTAATTAGAAAATTGCACAGATATTTTTAGAATTGATTTTAGAGAGTTTGCATGTTTATATGTCTTTTTCTCTCTAGTTTTGTAAAGGACAAGTTACATCAATAGTATCATTTTACCTTAAAACGTCTTAGTGTCACAGTGATCCATTTAACTCAGTTTCAGCTTTTGTTTTTATTTAAACTCTGCTGTATTTGATTTCATGTATAATTTTTTAATACATCATCATTAACATGTTAGAAATGATCACTATTAACACAATGTCAATACGTTATTTTGGTCTGTTTTTCTTTCTTGTGTCACTGTTCCCAAGCTCATAATGTTTGATATCACCATTATGTAAAACTCATGAAATGAATACAACTGATACTCAAATTGTTTACCTGTACTGCAATGGTTTGTATAGAATGACTAAATTGTTTTCTAAATAAAATATGGATTCTCTATAAAGAAGAACATACATTCTGAGCTTATGTGCTTGAATTGAAGGTAAAGGATTGAAGCAGGTAACAAGCAAGTAGATATTTGAATCCCAAATCTATTTTTCTACAATTACTGCAGTGATCGAGATTTTATAGTCTCCTATTTTCTATTTTGACAACATGTATTTTCTTTAACAGTTTTAATTTTGGTTTTCAAGTGTATAAGCATACTATAGCATGGGTTATTATTTTATCATTTAAAAATACCTTCTGTAATTATTACCCTTTATTTGATTCATTTGAAATTCAAGCATTATTAGCCAAATATCCAATATAAATGATTCAAAGCACTTATTAAAACAAATACTCCTAATAAAATGTATCCATTTTATTAGTCTTTTAAAAGATAATTTTTTGTTTTATTTTATTAAATCTATAATGGTTTCCATTTAATGTATTTCTCATTATGTTTAGTAAATCATTATAATATGTATTGTAATTTTTGTTTTCTAGTATGTGTAATTAAAAGTTAATTTTAAATAAATTTAGTGCATAAATAGAAAGCCTTTTTAATAGTAGTGTTATTAAATAATGCTCTGTCAAAGCAATGACAAATAAACTGGAATTTTTACTTTAATTTTTTAAATTATGTTCTCATATTTTTTTGGTTAATGTGTCATATAAGTAATAGAAATTTATTTTAGGCTATTTTCTTAATATAACAATTTTAGCCGGGCTCGGTGACTCAGCTTGTAATCCCACGCTTTGGGAGGCCGAGGTGAGTGGATTGCCTGAGCTCGCAGGTTCGAGACTCGCCCAGGCAACTTGGTGAGACCTCATCTCTACAATAAATCAAAAATTAGCCGGGCGTCGTAGCACGCGCCCGTAGTTCCAGCTACTTGGAAGGCTGAGGCGGAAGGATTGCCGGAGTCCAGCAGGTCGAGGTTGCAGTGGCCAGGAGCAGTCACTGCACTCCAGTCTGAGTGACAGAGTGAGTCTCCAACTCAAAATATATATATAATAATTTTATTTCATTTCAATCCTAAAAAATGGTGTTTCTATATGAATAAGTACATAAAATATGTGTTATATACTATATATATATTTTTTTGAGTGGGAGTCTCACTCTATCACCCAGCCTGGAATGCAGTGGCACACTCATGGCCACTGCAGTCTTGACCTGCTGGGTTCCAGCGATCCTTTCCCCCTCAGGCTTCCAATAGCTGCAAACTTTTAAATTCAAAATAAGCCAGGCTCGGTGGCTCAGCCTGTAATCCCACGCCTTTGGGAGGCTGAGGTGAGTGGATTGCCTGAGCCCGCGGGTTCGAGACCCGCCTGGGCAACTTGGTGAGACCTCATCTCTACAATAAATCAAAAATTATCCAGGTGTGGTAGCGCGCGCCTGTAGTTCCAGCTACTTGGAAGGCTGAGGTGGAAGGATCACCTGAGCCAGCAGGTCGAGGCTGTGGTGGCCGGGAGCGGCCACTGCACTCCAGTCTGGGCGACAGAGTGAGACTCCAACTCAAAAAAATAAATAAATAAATAAATAAATTCAAAATGAACTTCCAGTATATTTTTTCTTTAATTAGTCTGTCTCTAAGACTTGTAGGCAATAAATCCAATGATATTGGAAAGAGTAAATATCTTTTTCAATACAGTTTATGCCTGCAAAACCGTATGCTTTGGTGTCAAAAAATTAATAATCTATAACTATTAAAAGAAAAAATATACTAGAGAATTGAAAGTCTTTCTGACTAACTTGCTATGTCACTTGCAGTAAGTTAGTTAATATTTCTTGTCTTCAGTGTTTCCAGTTATAAAATAGAGACATAAAATAGATTATCTCAATGTTCTATTCCAGTATTATGATTTAGCATAAATTTGTAGTTTCTTCAAACGGCTTTAATCTTCTCTGAATATACTAGGTTACTACAAATCTAGATATAGGTTTTGAGTATAAGAGGACACAGAGAAATACTAATAATTAGAAATACTCCCAACTTCTAACAAATACACAGTATATAGCAGATGTGCAAACTTGTTGTTGGGTAGTCTTTTAAAATACAGAAATTTAAGTGAGTAATAATCACTATTCATTAAGCCTTTATGTTACAAAGTTAAAGGCAGTCCTTATAATTTTTTTCCCAATACTTGTGAAAGCCCACATCTCGATTTTGAATACTCTCTTCTTTAGAGACCAATGCTATAATTCATCACAAGAACATTGCACCTGTGAATAATGCATATGAATTATAAAAGCATATCATTACTAATTCTTAATAACATTATAGTTATTCATATGCAGCTTAATATATGATAAATGGAGGAAAATATTAACATAGAAATAAATTCTGGAGTAAGAAAGATACATATTGTTATTCTTCAGTCATTTATTAATATTTACTTAAACTATCCAGTGTGCTATTTAGTAAACATAAAAAATGTCGCTAACTTTTAATTTCTATTATAGTTAGAGAAACAAACATATAAACTCTAATTTTTATATTTTTTGCACTAACTGTTGTATTCTTTGTAGATATACAGGTGTGTGAAAAATGACTTCTCTCCCCCATATTTAACTGAAAATAGAACTTTAAAAACATTCTCTTTACACAGACATTCAGAGGTATTGACATTAATACAAATGATGTAATTTCTTTTGGTTTAATATTTGTGACATGCCATATAAAGCTTAATTGCTGTCATACATTATCTTATTTAATTTTTAAACTGTATAGGTTACATATTAATTAACGAGGAAATATAGAATAAGAAAAAGTTCAACTTGTCCAAGGATACAATAAAAGGAAATTGCAGTTTAAATTTGAATTCCAACTATGTCTGCCTTCAAAGACGGTGATATTATACTGCATCACCCCTCCATATGGTCATTATTATATATGGTACATTTTTCTGTTAATTTAACATCTTAATATAACTTTCCTGGGTGCCTTCCAATGTTTGTTTTCATCTTAAAGTAGATATGAGAAGCAGAATAGGAAAAAAATGTTAATTAACATTGTCTTAAGAATGGATGAGCTCCAGAACTGAGTATTTGGAAATACATTATGACAGGCTTAATGTCATATGTGATATGCACATTATTAGTATAGTTTTTCTTGAGTTAAAAGAAACATGCTTTTGTGTTTAATATGAAACTTTAATTAGGGATTAATATTAGGAAAGCGGATACAAACAACAACATTTTTGAGAAAAATCGAATGTGATCTAATAACCAGATATTCTTGAAAATAGGGAGTGACTGAGAATTCTGAGAACAATATATTCTACTCTCTGTTTTTAGTAAATAATCTCAATTTCAAAGATAACTGTGTTTCAAAACATTTGTAAAGAACTAAAAGAAAAAAATGAAATAGATAAAAATAGAAATCCTGACATAAAAATAAGGCTGAGAACAATCAAATACAGAAGGAATAAAAACATTCTAATAATAATGAGAAAAAGTATGCATATTTTAATTCCATTCAAAGCGAGGTAAAGAAAAGGAATAAATAAGTGTTTGCATAACTGAAGTATTTAAATAATTAAAAAGAAATTAGAAATCTTATATTTTACTTAAAATTATGCTAATAAAAATTATTTTATAATGAAAAAATACCAAATTGAAATTAAAATTCAAGAATGATAAGACCTTAGAAAAAAAGTACCTGGCCACCTATATTAACTCACTTTTATTACACTTATTTACTTATTATACTAGAAATACTTATAGAGTTGATGGCTTCAGATAAACATTGCTGGTGCTATGCATAACAGCATAATATCCTCTGATAGCAATCTATCATAAAATAAACATATAAAAATATTCATATTCATCTTTCCCTACATGCATCCCTGATCAACTGGCATCCTGTGTTAGTGTCATTTTGATAATGGAATTAAATTCTAAACATTAGTTTACATTAAGTGTTGGGATCTTAGCTGAATTGAGAGAGAGAGAGTTTAGCTGCCAGGGCTTAGAGTGGCCAATTAAAGCAAGCCTATCCTGGATGCAGTGTCTCATGCCCGTATTCCCAGCACTTTGGGAGGTGGTGATGAGAGGATTACCTGAGCGCAGAGATTGGAGACCAGCCTGAGCAACATGGCAAGACCTCATCTCTACAATAAATCAAAAAATCAGCCAGGCATGGTGGCATATGCCTGTAGTTCCAGCTATTCTGAGGGCTGAAGCAGAAGGATCATCTGAGCCCAGTAGGTCGGGGCTGTGGTGACAGCAAGCGTGCCCCTGCACTCCAGCCTGGATGACAGAGTGAGACTCCAACTCAAACAAAACAAAACAAAACAAAAAAACATTTAAGCCTTTAAAAACTTATTACAATGGTATGAACAATAGTCTAAAACCAAAGAAGGTGACAATTCCTCCTATTTTCCCCTTGAAATGGTGCATCTGCCACTGTCTGGTGGATCTGTGCAGATGTTAGTGGTAGTCACACTGATGAGGCAGCCCCCAAAATCTCTAGTGGCTTTACATAAGGAGGTGGGGAGCTAAAGAGATCTTGAGGGAGAAGAGTTAGAAGCAGAAAAATTCACATTCTGAGTAGAATCAGAATAGTGGCCACGGAGAGGGAAAAGATGAATTAATTTGAAAAAGACAGGAGTCAAAATGACACCATAATTTATGGAATGTGGAGAGTGAGTACTGAGTCAGAGTGGGAGCATGTGTTTTAAAGTCCTTCCTGCTTTTCTCCCTATAAAGAAATACTGGAAATGATGCCTGAAGAAGATCTTTTCCCAAGACCTCATAAAAAATAATAAATAGAAAACATAGGAAGGAAAACCTTGTGTGGCCTGTCAAGTGAAGTCTTTGTAATTGCTTATGATGAGTTTTGAAAAATCACACATAGGTTCTTAATCAGGAGCTTCACTCCTCATTATGCATAGATTTGAACTATTAATCAATGATTGACATACAGAAGCTTGGTCAGTAAACCAAGGTGTCCATTCTTATATAAAGGCAATAAAATTAAGAGATTGTGACAAGTAAATATTTTACTGACATTTTTAGAAAAACTTTAAGAACAGTGATATTCCAAAGATAAAAGCCAAAAGAGATAATAAATGACTTTTCTTGGTCTATGTATGTCTTTGAACCATAGCCAAGGAAAGAAGTAGTCAATATAATACATCCTTTTAAAAAAAAATTTTAAAGATGTGTGTTATAATTCAGGATTAGGTATATGAGTGGACATTGGGCAGGTAAAGTTTTGGCCTCCCTTTGATCCCCACTTTGCCTGGTTTGAGATTAGGTACCCCTGTTGATGTGGTGTTCCCACCCCCACCCCGGTAGTATCCCACTACTGCCAATCTCTTTCTGATAGTATTATGGTAAATGTTCAGGGTCTGCTTATGAGTGAGAATATATGGTACTCTGTTCTTTGTTTCTGTGATAGATCCTTGAGTATTATAAACTCTAAATCTATCCAAGTTGCTGCAAAGTTCGTATGTTTGTCCTTAATGACTGCATAATATTTCATCATGTATAAGTGTCACATTTTTTATCCCTTTCAGTTTGATACTTAGTGTGAAAAATCCGTGTACCATCACATAATGTCTCAATTCAAAACAAGATGGGAAAATACTCTGAGAGGAGCCTTTGACTCTCAGACAACTCTGATAATCACTAGCTACTGATCTTCAATATCTCCTACAGGTGACAAAAATGGCATTAAATAGAGTCTCATCCCTATCATTGTGAAATATTGTCCATAAGTTGCCTCCTATCAAAAGAAGGAAGAAAGAAATAGTTGCATATGTTTCTGATTTAACTGCACTTTTAAGCTCTAATGATATCAGTGTTTAGTTTAAATAGCTGCATTAAGAATATAAAAAACACAAGAAAATTTTAGTGAATGATGAATTCTGTTAGTTTCCACCTGAGACTTGAAACAAAGCAGGGATTACTCTGGGAAAAAATATGACCTTTCAAAAAAGTGTGAATGGGGTAAATAGGTGGTTATCAAAGGTATAAAATATTTTGACTGATGTGGTTATTTAGTTTTTCAAAAAAATTATTTGCTGATATACACTGAAAAGAGCAGCAAAAGTGAGAAATTGAGGGTAAATGCACTACATTTAAAGAAATAAGAGATAATGACAATATAACAATAATTATATACATCTGCCAAAGGTCATTGAATATGAACTAGAAGAGTAATAAAAACTGACATACTATTCCTAGATATGTGTTGTATATTCCATAGGTGTTAATTATCATTTTTAGAAATTATGACATGACCAGGTTAAGATAATCACTCCACCTTAAGTAGAGTATAAATTTAGGATCAGTGAAACATGACTGAAACAGTGTGCAGTGATGCTGACTTGACTTAGAACAGCGGGCATGGAAAGGGAAAAGATGAATAGATTTGGGAAAAAATTGGAGTGAAAATAACACTATAAGTTGTGAAATGTGGAGAGAGGAAGAAGATCTGGTCAAGGATAATACACAACTATCTGACATAATGAAATGAAAAGTAGTTACATTCTTTGAAATATACCATCTCATATTAATAGTCAAATGTGAACATTGTATGGGATGGGAAACTGATAAGCTTCATTTGGAAAATATGGACTTTGAGGTATTTGTGAACTCTCCAAGTGGAAAATTTAAATTAGCATTGACTTCAGCAATGTGAGAAATGGTCAGGAATCATTACCACAGTGAACAGGAAAACTCAGAGGTAGCACACGTGAGGAACTTGGGGGTGAATGCAAGAGAAGGCATGCAATTCACCAAAACCCACAAGCTACAGCCAAAAAGGAGTTGAACCTTATTCTCACCAAGGAATTTATTCAGGTATCCAGAGACTAGGGAGCCACTGTGATGGGAAGAGTACAAGAAGAGCAGAAGAGAAGCACACAAGTCTGTGGACTTCTTCAGTTTCTATAGAAAAAACAATATCTTAGTAAGTATTACTAACTGAACACTTGCCTGAAAGAAAATAAAATAGCTAAAATATTTCAGTATTGAATATTGGGGTGCAAGTTTTCAAAAATTGCAGAAGAGCCATTTGATGATGTTGTCAGAATAAGTTGACTTAAAATATTAAGAATGGATTGAGATGTGTGACTCATCCCTTTAATCTCAGCATTTTAGGAGACCAAGGTGGGAGGATTGCTTGAGCCCAGGAGTTCAAGACCAGCCTGTGCAAAATAGAGAGACTCCATCTCTACCAAAAAAAAAAAAAAAAAAATTAACTGGGCATGGAAATGTGTTTGTAATTCCAGCTATCTGTGACACTGAGGCAGGAGAATCACTTGAGCTCAAGAGTTCAATGCTGTGGTGAGGTGCACCCCACCCTGGGCTGTGGAGTGAGACCCTGATTCCAAAAAATAATAATAATGCTAAGAATGGTTTTAGTAAAATCTTGAGGGGGATGAAAACTGAGAAGCGTACACTCTTTTATTTATTTATATACGACTGAGATAATATTCCACCACTAGCTTCACATGAATTTTAAAAATTTGTTTGTTATGTGCTCCGTTAGATTAGAAATAATATTTATTATTAAATTAGAGAAACAGTAATAATGCTACCATTATATAAATGTGCAAATATAAAAGGACATACCATCTATTAATACATATTTTATTCATCAAGATTTATTGAATTAATAGAAAATCTCTACAGTGAGCTGGAAATTAGAAGAACTGAAAAGCTGGAGATCAGAAGATCATTCGAACTATTAAATTCAAGAACATAGCATTATAATTAAATCCAATGATCAATAAGCCCGGTATGGGGAAGCTGCTGTTACCTTAACAACTCTTCTGTGCACCTAAAATGATGGCAATTGACATTTGACCCCTCACACTGGCCTCTGAAACTGTATAAGGACATCTGTGTCTCACAACCTTGTATACGAATAGTCTGTCAACAGCAGTGACAATATGGTATTTTTCTGATTTCTGCCTTTCAAATCAGGTTGGAGAACATGGAGTGCGGGGGGCCAGCCCCTACAAGTTTTGGGAAGATCTTGAAGGTCCGTTGGGAGGTGTGGCAGTGTCGGCGTTTATCCTGGAGAAATAAAGAGAAAAAAAAGAGAAAAGGGGAAGAAAGGAAGAGACTGGACTCTATCACAGAAGCTGTTTACTGAGAGTTACAGCAGGTATTTATCTCCAAATTTTAGACAGACAGTCTCACAAGTCATTCATGCAAACACAAAGCCAGGTACAGGGGGTTATCCCCCATCCACCAGATGCTTAGGTGTGAGGAGGGACGAACCCCAAGATTGTCTTATTGTTCCCTTTGCTAGTTAATGCTCTTCAAAAAGCAATGCAACAATCCCTGCTAGCCTAATGATGTTCTGATAATCAATAACTTCTAAAGCTCACACAATACCCATGATGACTAACTTAAACTTTATTACCTTTCTATTCTATACTACTTACACAATGCTACGGAAGCTCTTAATTATACCTTAAGCCAATTCCAAAAGAATGTGGCCCAGTCCAAAGATCACGCTGGGCTCTACAGGATGTGGCCCAGTCCAAGGTTCATAGTGGGCCACCTTTTGGAACGATAGAATATAATCTCTTAATAAAATGGCTATTCTAAAGTCCTATATATCTATCCTAATTTCTATGAAAGTTTCTAATTCCTAATCCTAATATATAAAGCTGATCATCAGCAGCAAAGCTTTTAAAACCCAAATATAAACTGTAAATGTACTAAGGCTAAAACCACAATAGTAGAAAATGGAGACAATGAAATTTCTAAAGTTAACTATATTCTTATTAAACCTCAAAATATCATGATTGATTATGCTTGAACTAACATGATTCCCTGAAGTAGCATGACCTATTCTATAATACTTTCTATGAATAAAATAAATTCAATTTCTATAATAGGTAGAAAAAACCCTACACTAATTGTAGCTAAAGCCGGCCTAAAAGAATGCAGCCCAGTCCAAAGTATGTGCTGGGCCCTCAGGAATGTGGCCCAGCCCAAACTTTGTGCTGGGCCATTTCAGATAATTCTAGATAGTCATCTATACCATTGAAAAGTTGAAAACAGCTCTCCATAAGTATATACTAATTCTACAAATGTACTTTTAAATCTTATAAAGAAGCTTGTACCATATAAAAGGCTCCCAAATGTGACCTGAATTTGAATTATATCTAATTCCTAAGCCGAAATCACAGTTTATGGGAAACAGGAACAATGGGTTTCTAGAGTGAGCCATGCCTGTCACAGTCACAGAGCCTTCAGCTTAGATCAGCAGAGATCCTTTAGGTTACTTGTGCTGCATGGTAAAAGGAGGAGGAAAATGGGGTCAACGGCTCCTGAACACATCCTAGTGGTCTCAGGGTCCACAGCCCTCTCTGATCCCTAATGCTCAGTGGGCCTCCGTGACCAGCTCCCAACAATGGAGTGTGCAAAACATAATTACTATACCAAATACTGGTTGCAAGTAAATGTAGGATTTTCAAATTCTGGACATTTTATTAAAAGAAAGAACCCTACAAGAATACATACTAGAATGTGCATATAGTATATTTAGCAGATGAGATAGAGATAGATAGATAGATAGATAGAGAGAGAGAGAGAGAGAGAGAGAGACAGATAGATCTAAAATATATATCCTAGAAGTTCTGAAAGAAAAAAGAATGTGAAGTGATATAATATACACAACAGTAGATTATACTGTTAAATGCTTATTTTTCAAACTAAAAAGACTCTAGTGATTAAAGATATAAATTTCTAAAGGTGACATAAAAATAAATTAACAACACTTTAGTTGTTCTACAAAATTACAGCCAGTTGGAACTACAATTTCATCATTTAATGCACAAGATACTCTTATAGTTAATCACTTGCACAATTACATTCTATGTCAGTACGTCGTTACTTGTGGTAGTATTTTGTAACACATGTAAAGTTTAATGATGTAAAATATTTCATTTAATCTAAAAAATTTGACTTAAAGCATATTTCTTAATCTAAATGGCGTATGTGGAAACATCAATGGTTTATAATAGTTCATTTGACTTAGAATATTGGTTTAAATTAAGATTATGTCACAAGCCGGGCTCGGTGTTTTTCTTTCAATTCACTTTGAAAAAATTAATTCAAAATGATAAAATGAAACAATTGATTGTATCACTTTATGCTACTCATTTTTTTGTTCTAATGAATCAATTATCTCACAAATATCATTTTCTTTTTCTTAGTTGGAAAGCACATTAGACTAAAGTGAAATTACTCTAAATTCTGCTTTATTACCTTCCTGTAATATGAAATTGGAATATCTGAGTTTGTTTATACACCTGCAAAGTGGAACAATGGCATTTTCTGCCTTTATCTATCCCATAGATTATGAATGAAAAATATTAAAGTGTTAGGTCAGCACATTTTCTTTGATATGACTTGTATCATGTAACGTATTTAATTTAAATTATATTATCCTTTCTGTAGCTTCCACATTATACTTAGCAATTAGTTTTAAGATAATGTACTTTTTCATGTGTGGACGGAAGTTCCTATAATGTATATAGCAAGCATTCCCAAACAATAAAAAGAGCCCTGAACTAGAGTATTGAACTAAAAAGTATTATATCGTATTTTGATTTATTTTTACCTGGTTCAATCCATGCAGTTTGAGAAGAAGGTAATATGACTGATCTAAAAATATGTTGATATTTTAATAAAACAAAGATAAAATAATTCAATAAAGTTTGTGTTATTGTCACTGCAGAAATTGCAGCTGGTCTAATCTCAATGTTTTGTACATTTTTGTACTGTTTTTTTATTGAAAACTATGACTTTAATCCTACTATCCTAGATGTACATTCTTCTGGTAAAATGTAAGTGGCTTTTTAAAAATATTATTTGCAACAGAATCTGACATCTTGACAATAAAATATGAATCTGATAAAATGTATCCAAAAGTGTTTTATACAACAATATAGCTGAATTTATACATTCCTTATAACACAACTCTCCTTTACTATTGAAACATTTAAAACAGAAGTGACCAAACTTTTGGTTTCTCTGGGCCACATCAAGTAAAGAGGAATTATCTTGGACTGCACATAAATTATATAGTATAGTTAGTGTATATATATATAATAAGACTTCTTTTTAATTTTTTTATTATAAAGTTTAGAAACATGAGAACAGAGTTGATGGCTCAGTCTGTAATCCCAGCACTTTGGGAGGTCAAGGCGAGTGGATTGCCTGAGCCTGCGGGTTTGAGACCAACCTGTTCAACTTGGAACTTGGCAAGACATCATTTCTACAATAAATAAAAAAAATAGCTGGGCATGGTAGTGTGCGCCTGTAGCTTCGGCTACTTGGAAGACTGAGGTGGAAGGACCACCAGAGCCCAGAGAGTCAATGTTGGGGTGACCGTGAGTGTACCACTGTACTCCTGCCTGGACAACAGAGTGAAACTCAAAAAAAAAACAAAAAAAACAAAAAAAACAAAAAAAAACCCATGAGAGCAATATAAAAATAGTGGGAAATTTGACCTTGTTTTTGTAAAGGTAATCTGCCAATGTCTGTTTTAATGAAGTGGTCACACTTCTTAGTTCTTAAGGTGCTCATCAGAAATGTTCAAATTTTGCTCTTTGTGTGCTCTGTTATTAAAGACAGCTGCTTGTAAATGCATGTGCTGACAAAAAGTGATGCCACCAATAAGGTGTGATTGTGAAGTGAGGGATATTTTTCTCTAGGAAGATAGGTCTTATAAAATACAATAAAGAGATATGGTCAAATTTTTCTTTCAGTTGAATGTCTGATTGCAACTCTGCATTCCATTTAAAAATTTGCAGATAAAATACTGATATCAACTGAAAATGGTGTAGGAAATGTAGCAAAATGATTACTTTTCTACAAAATCTTGAAATCTGTTTTCAAATTCCTATGTTAAGACAGAAATCAAAGCTGCATATTTTTGGCAGTTCACAGGACTGCTCTTAGACAATGTAACAAAATCTATCAAATTATTTTCTATAATTTGAGTTTGCAATAATTTAAATTTAATTCCTAGGGCAGTATTGCTTTGGAGCTTCAAAAATGGAACTACACATAGGGGTCATGAAGAAAATAAATGCCAAAAACCACATAATGTTAAAAAATTTTGTAGGTCCACATTACCAGCTGTCCTGGGCCACGTGAGGCCCATGGGCCATGGGTTGGACATGCCTGATTTAAAACAAAGTCAGATTCAAAGTAGTGAGTACAAGAGAAATACTTTAAAACATGTTAGAGTAGGTATTATTGCTTGTCTGTCCTGCATGCCTCTTCACTCTTTATTCTCTACAGAGACTCTGTATTATTTAATTTTATGCATCTGCATCACTTAATCCATATGTTCAGTTAAAGGTGACTCTACAGTCAGCTGTTAAGGTTCCTCTGACTGGTGTACAGGTAATTCCGTCCATCTTCTCAGTGATAGGTTTATAGAAGTCATGTGACTCAAACCAATGAGTCCAACATGGTGGTTTGCTCAGAAATTCTGACAAATCTCTTTTTTTAAGGTTAGAAAATGAACCACATTATACGTGGAAGTAAAAAGCAGAATTACTGCAGCCACCTTACTTTCACATAATCCAATACATTTTTAGAGCAGCTTGAATTAAGTTACATATTACTGGCAGCTGAGTGTATGTCAGTTGATGCAAAAGTGCAAAAGCAAAATAAGACAAAATTTATACTCAAAAGTATTGTGTAATAGGTCTTTGTTCTGCTATTATCTACTTTTGAAGGAATGGTATTATATGTAAATTATTCATTTTAAAATCTCATAACACAATGTGAACAACTGTCATTACAGCAAGATGAAATAAATCAGACCTTTTGGGATATTTAGAGGCTAAACATAAGGTAGGTTTAATAAACTCTTTAGCCTAATTGAGGAAAATAAAATTAGAAACCCTGAGAGGAGTCTTGATGAGTCAGAATGGGAAATAAACATAAACAGATGAAAACAGTACCCAGAGGCAATTTATCTTTCTCCATAAACAGAGTCAAAACATGCTGTATATTTTTTCCATTTGGGGTGTCTAAAGGCATCTATATAAGGAACTGTATGGACATACCTCGTTTTTTGCACTTTGCTTTATTATACTTCACAGATACTGTTTCTTACAAATTGAAGGTTTGTGGCTATCCTGAGTTGAGCAAGTTCTTTGGATGTTTAAAAAAGTAGGATGACGCACTCAGCCTTGTATCATCATGTAGAATAGTTGCACTGCCCTAAAAATTATCTGTTCTATGTCTATTCATTTCTCCCTCTGCTAATCCCTGGAAACCACTAATTATTTGCTGTCTCCATAAGCTTACCTCTTATAGAATGTCATATACTGGCATACATCGTCTTATTGCACTTTGGTGTATTGTATTTTGCAAATGTTTTGTTTTTTTACAAATTAAAGTTTATTGGCAACCCTTCACTCAGCAAGTCTATCAGTATGAATTTTCTAGCAGTATGTGCTCACATCATGTTTTTATGTCACGTTTTGGTAACTCTTGAAATATTTCAAACTTTTAAAATTGTTATATCTATTATGGTAATCTATAATTAGTGATCTTTGATACTA
The DNA here is from genome assembly GCF_000164805.1 of Carlito syrichta. Classification (NCBI taxonomy): domain Eukaryota; kingdom Metazoa; phylum Chordata; class Mammalia; order Primates; family Tarsiidae; genus Carlito; species Carlito syrichta. The sequence goes on from NW_007253085.1 coordinate 267,741, forward strand.
GTGTAATTGTTTTAGAACTCCACAAACCACTGCAATAGAATGGTGAACATAATTGATAAATATTGTGAGTGTTCAGACTGCTCCACTGACTGGCCATTTACCATCTCTCTCTGTCTCCTTAAGCTTCCCTTTGCCTGAGGCACAATATTGAACTAAGGCCAATTAATAAGCCTACAATGGCCTCTAAATGGTCAAGTAAAACAAAGAGTCACACATCTCTCACTTTAAGTAAAAAACTAGAAAGGATTAAATTTAGTCAAAAAGGCATGTTGGAAACTGAGAGAGGCCAATAGCTAGGCCTCTTGTAGCCAAACTGTGAAAGCAAAGAGAAACTTCTTGAAGAATATAAAAAGTGCTACTCCAGTGAACACAATAATGATAAGAAACCAAAAAGGACTTATTGCTGACATGGAGAAGATTTTCATGGTCTAGATTAGGCTCCCCAATCCCCAGGCTTCAGATCGGTACTGGTCTTCTGATGAATTGAGGCGGTAATTAGCTAGCAGTGAGGTTGACTGAATACCGCACTTCCACAACACCCCTGTCCGTGAAAAAATTGTCTTACATGAACCCTGTCTCTGATGCCAAAAATTTTGGGAACCACTTGTCTAGATAGGAGATCAAAACCACCACAATATTCCTTTAAGCGAAAGACTAATCCAAAGGAAGGTCCTACCTAACTTAATTTTGCAAAGGCTGAGAGAGATAAGGATGCTGCAGAAGAAGATCGGTTTATGAGGTTTAAGGAAAGAAGTCATCGCTATAACATAAAAGTTCAAGGTAAAGCAGTAAATACCAATGGAAATGCTGCAGCATGTCACACAGGAGATCTAGGTAAGATAATTGATGAAGTTGGTTTCATTAAATAACAGATTCTCAATGTAGACAAAACAACTTGATGTTAGAAGAAGATGTCATCTAGGACCTTCATAGTAAGAAAGAAGAAATCAATGCCTGACTTCAAAGCTTCAAAGGACAGGCTGACCCTCTCCTTAGGGGCCAATCAGATGGTGATTTTAATTGAAGCCAGTGTTCATTTACCATTTCAAAATACTAAAGCCTTTAAAAAACAATGTTACTCTACTAGTGCTCTGCAAATGGAAAAACAATTCCTGGATGATAGCACATCTGTGTAACACTGACATAACAGAAACATCAAAAAAACTAGAATTAGGACTGAAGTCTGAAGATATGGCCAAACTGTGGCAATCTTTTGATAAAAATTGCAATGAATAGGAGTTGCTTTTTATAGATGAGTAAAGAAAGTAGTTTATTGAGATGGAATTTATTCTGGTGAAGATGCCATGAACATTGTGGAAATGACAACAAAAGATTTAGAATATTCCAAAAACTTAGTTAGATGAAGCATCAGAAAGATCAATTTCAATTTTGAAAGGAGTTCTATCATTTGTCAAATATCATCAAACAGCATCACATTCTACAGAGAATTCTTGCATGAAAGGAAGAGTCAGTCAATGCAAAAAACTTTATTATGTCTTGTTTTATTTACTTTTAAATACTTTATTTCTAATTATTATAGGTAGATAAGAGTCGCACATACTTATGAAGTGCATGTGATATTTTAATTCTAGCATACAATGTAAAATGATCAAGTCAGGATAATTGGTATACTACCAGCTCAAGTATTTACCATCTCTTCATTTTAGAAACACTTTGATTCTACTCTTTTATTTATTTTTGGAAATAAACAATAAATTAGTGTTAACTCTGGTTGTCCTATGGTACTGCCAAACACTAGTTATTACCTCTATCAAACTGTATTTGAGTATACATTAGCCATTCCCTCTGTATCCTATTTCTCCACTACCCTTTTCAGCTTCTGGTAACTATCATTCTATTCTTTATATCCACGAGTTTGTGTGTATGTGAGTTGTGTGTGTGTGTGTTTAGTTCTCATATATGAATGAGAACTTGCAGTATTTGTCTTTCTGTGCCTGGCTTATTTCACTTAACATAATTACCTTTACTTCTATCTAAGTTGTTGCAGGTGCAAAATTTAATTTTTCTTTATGGTAAAATATTTCATTGTGTGTATATATCATATGTTGCTTATCCATCTATCCACTGAAGGAGACTTGGGTTGATTCTATATCTTGTCTATTGTGAATAGTACTTCAGTAAAAGTGGGAGGGCAGATATACTGATTATTTTTCTTTTAATATATACTCAGCAGTGAGGTTGCTGAATTATGTGGTAGCTCTACTTTTAGTTTTTTGAGGAATCTCTACATTATTCTTCAATAGATAGTGACTGTAGTAAATTACCTTTTCACCAAAAATGTATGAGGGTTTCTCTTTCTCTACATCCTCACCAGCATCCATTATTGCCTGTCTTTTGGATAAAAAACATTTTTCCTGGGTAAGATAATATCACATTGTGGTTTTTATTTGCATTTCTCTATTAATTAGTGATGCTGAACATTTTATTATACCTGTTAGTAATTTCTATGCTTTCCTTTGAGAAATATCTATTTAGATCTTTTGCCCCTTTTTCAATCAAATTATTTGTTTTTTATTTAGTTTTTTGAGATCTTCATATACTTTCGTTATTTTTTATGAGATGTGCAGTTTGCAAATATTGTTTCCCACCATAAGTATTGTCTCTTCATTTTTTTGATTGTTTCCTTTGATGTGCAGAAGCTTTATTTTTTTTACTTGATATGATACCATTTTTTGATTTTTGCTTTCATTGCCTGTGATTTGAGGTTAAATTTACTCAAGAAATCTTTTCCTGGGCCAATGTGTTGGATTATTTCCCTATCACTTTCTTCTAGTAGTTTCATAACTTTACGTTTTATATGTAAATATTTCACCATTTTGATTGGGTTTTTGTACATGATAAAAGATAGGGATCAGGTTTTAACCTTGTATATATGCATATCCAATATTCCCAGCACTATTTGTTGAAGAGACTGTGCTTTTTCCAATGTATGTTCTTGGCACTTTTGTCAAAAATGAAGATGGAGAAGGGTGGCATAGTCCAGGCAAGACTATCCTTTTTACCCTCTTCAATATCTCTTGTCTTGTTATTATGTTATAACCAGGTACTATGAGGGTTATTTGATTGTTGTTGTTCTTATAAAGGTAATTTATTTGTAGATAGTTGTTCAATTTGGTGTTTCCATGGAGGGATGGTTGCTGGAGTGTTCTATTTGACCTTTTTGCTCCACTTAATCCACCCTATTTTAAGAAATTTCTGCAGTCAACCAAACCTCCGGCAATCACCACCCTGATCAGTCAGAAACCCTCAGCATTGAGGCAAGGTGTCACATCGACAAAAAGATTAAGACTTGCTGAATGCTCTGATAATCCTTAACATTTTTAGGAATAAATTATTTTTAATTAATTTATTCATATGGTTTATTTTAGACACAATGCTATTGTATACTTAATAGACCACAGTAAACAGAACTTTTATGTATACTAGGAAACCAAAACAAATTAGTATGAGTCACTCTATTGAAATATTAGCTTTATTGTGGTTGAATGAAACTGAATCTGCAATATTTCTAAGGTATGCTTGTATAGTAATAGAATACCAGAAGAAAGTTTCTCAAGTGCCATTACAGCATAACAAAGTTGAACCATGCCCTCCTAAAAAGACGCTTAAGCAAAACAATAAAAGTGATACTCAGATATGTTAAGCTTTATCCACATCTGTTTCTTACTCACCTGTTCACTTTTATGTTTGCCTCAATTCATTTGAAATCCTGAGTTCTCGATGAGCAAAAATTCCAGTTACATATTGTGTAGCTGTCAGTTGATATTTTCCCTTCTCATTACTTCATGCATATTAAATAGTAGTATATATGTTGCAAACATTAGAGGCATAATCTAAAACTATATTTTTACTTAGAACTTATGAATTTGACAGGTAATTTTATAGCTAAGAGTTTTAATAGATCTGCTTTCTTATGCTATAGAGACATATACAAAGTTTGAGAAAGAATTATTCATTAATCTTATGTGGCTACAATGTTAATTTAGAAGATGACTTTTAGGCCAGGCTCAGTGGTTCAGCCTGTAATTCCAGCACTTGGGGAGGCCGAGGTGAGTGGATTGCGTGAGCCCGCGAGTTCGAGACCCTCCCAGGCAACTTGGTGAGACCTCATCTCTACAATAAATCAAAAATTATTAGCCGGGTGTGGTAGCGTGCGCCTGCAGTTCCGGCTACTTGGAAGGCTGACATGTACAGATCGCCAGAGCCCAGCAGGTCGTGGCTGCGGTGGCCAGGAGCATGCCACTGCAATACAGTCTGGGCAACAGAGTGAGACTCCAACTCAAAAAAAAAAAAGAAAGAAAGAAAATGACTTTTAAAATCATCATCATTGTGTTTGTTTTTATTAATATTTTATTTTTTTACTAAAGATAATTGAGTTAATAAACTAAAATACTTTAGGTTATATATACTTAGACTACTAAGACTGTTTAGAGTCTAAGATATATAGCAAAGTGATAAAATAATTATTTTTTGTGTATGGTAAATTTCCATATTCCTTACTTCTTCTTATCAATTCCCTCCCCATCAATCATCCCCAAGAAGACATTATACTTTCTGCTATACCATGTGATTTGCCTTGGTCAATAAAACATGTATGCAACCTTTCATAAATACACTTTAGGAGCCACTGTGTGATTTCTACATTTGTGTTGTTCTGCTCTGAGATCTGCATGTCTCAGATAAGGGCTGCTACTACAATCCTGGTTAATTAAGTGATAAGTAAATAAAATATTTTTTAAAAAACATATATTTGGTTATTTGTCAAGACAACTGAAATATTTGTGTATATGGGCATTTATTTACTATGCTACTTATTAATTTGACCACTATGATTATGTTAAATTTGAGGAAAAAGTGGACACTAATTCTGAAATATTTACAATGTATCAGACGTGTGCTGTGAATCACACGTACACATATAATTTAATATTTTTATTTGTCATATAAAAATTTAAAATGTAGTTTTGATGTATAGATATATTGCATAGTGGCAGAGTTGGGACTTTTCGTGTAACCATCACCAAAATAATGTACATTGTACCCATTAAGTAATTTCTTGTACCTCACCCTCACCCACACTTCTACCCTTCTAGACTTCTGAGTCTCCAATACCTATTATTTCACACTGTATGTCCTCTCACTTATAAGTATACAGTATTTGGTTTTCTGGTTCCGAGTTACTTCACTTAAGATAATGGCTTCCAGTCCCATCCATAATACTGCAAAAGACATTATTTTGCTTGTTTTTATGGCTGAGTACTATTCCATTTTTTTAACCAATTGTTTGTTGATGGACACAGATTAATTCCCTGTCTTTGCTATTGTTAATAGTGCTGTGATAAAAGGCACTAGTATAGGTGTCTTTTTGATGTAAGGATATATTTTTCTTTGATTAGATAGCCAGTAGTGGGATTGCTGGATTAAATAGTTGCTCTGCTTTTAGTTCTTTGGGAAATTTAACAATTTTTTTTTTTTTTTTTGAGCTGGAGTCTCACTCTTGTTGCCCAGTCTGGAGTGCAGTGGCATGCTCACAGCCACCACAGCCTCAACCTGTTGGGCTTAGGTGATCCTTCCACCTCAGTGCTCCAAGTAACAGGAACTACAGATACATGCCACCACTCCGGGCTAATTTTTGTGATTTATTGCGGAGATGAGGTCTCACCAAGTTGCTCAGGTTGATCTTGAACCCCCAGGCTCCATTGTCTGGCCTAGGCCTCCCAAAGTTCTGGAATTACAGACTGAGCCACCATGTCCAGCCAATACTTTTTTTATATATATAGGTTGTAGTAATTTACATTTCCAACAACAGTGTGTATGTATTTTTTTTCATTCACCTCCTCAGCAACATCTGTTATTTTTTTACTTTTTAATATTAGCCTGTTTGACTGGTGTAAGATAGTATCTCTTTGTGGTTTTTAATTTTTATTTTATTTTAAAGATGTGGGGTACAAGTTAGAATTAGATACATAAGTGCTCTACATGCAGGCGATTACTGTGGTTTTAATTTGTATTTCTGTAATGACCAGTGATGTTGAGAATCTTTTTCATAGATGTGTTGGCCAATTATATGTGTTCTTTTGAAAAATGTTTTTTCACGTCTTTTGCCCACTTTTTCAAGATGTTATTTGCTGTTGTTGTTATTTGAATTCCTTGCAGATTCTAGATACTAAGCCCTTATTGGATGCATACTTTGCAAGTATTTTCTCCTATTCTGCAAGAAGTCTATTCACTATATTGATTTTCTCCCTAAAAATAATTAGCTAATCATGTTTAATTAAGCCTCATTTGTATATTTTTGGTTTTGCTGCTTGTGTTTTTGAGGTCTCAGTCATGAATTATTTGCCTGGGTCAATGTTCAGAAAATTTTCCATGTTTTCTCCTAGTTTTTTTATAGTTTCATGTCTTGCATTTATATATTGAATCTACTTTGAGTTAATTTTTATATGATGAGAGATAGGAGTTCAGCTTCATTCTTCTGCATATAACAACCTTATTTTTCTACTACCAATAATTGGATAAGGTGTCTTTTCTTCCTTATATGCTTTTGTCAACTCAGTCAAAGATCATTTGGACATAGGTATGTAGCTTTATTTTGGGATTCTTTATTTGTTCCATTGATCTATGTATCTTTTTTTTTTTTGAGTTGGAGTCTCACTTCATCACCCAGGCTGGAGTGTAGCGGCACGCTCACGGCCACCCCATCGTCAGCCTGCTGGGTTCTGACACCCTTCCGCTTCAGCCTTCCAAGTAGCGGAACTACAGGCACACGCTACCATACCTGGCTAATTTTTTGATTTTTATTGTAGAGATGAGGTCTTGTCAAGTTGCCCAGGCTGTTCCCGAACCCATGGGCTCAGGCAATCCTCTCACCTCAGCCTCCCAAAGTGCTGGGATTGCAGGCTTGAACTACCAAACCCGGCCTAGTGTCTATTTTTATACCAGAGCCGTGCTGTCTTAGTTACTAACCTTGAGGTAAAATTTGGCATCAAGTAATGTGATGCCTCCAGCTTTGTTCTTTTAATATCCCAGTTTAAGAGATATTGCAAAGAAATAAATTTAAATCTTTCTTGTGTATATTATATAGAAGATGATATTATGTTATACATTTGCATATGCAGATGAGAAGCAATGTTGATTGGATAATATTGATTTTTAAAACTATCCTTATAATTGTCCTAATTTGAAAAATCTTCAGGTTAGCTTCCCACCTCGTTTGGTCTACCTACCAAGAGTGAAATTGTACATAATATTGGACTATTATTCTGATGCTAACAACTCTTGATAGCATATATAGCATATGTAAAAAAAAAAAAAAAAGGTATTTCTTTCCTCCTTTTTTTAGATGCATATTAAGTAATAAGTAATAGGTGATTGGATGATTGTACAATGTTTCCATAAATGTCATCTCAAATGTTTTCAATAAGTATTTGAACATCTCCTGCACTCAAAAACTAATTTTTATCCATAATGGCCCATTCAATTTGAAGATTATTGTTTTAAATACTCTGAAATGACAAAACAAATACTAAATCCCACTAATGTTTTAACTGCTACTCTGTCAGTTACACAGAACAAATCTAATCATTTTGTATCTGACATGATGTAATTTATTTCAAAATAAATTTCTCTTTATGATAAAAGGATCATCATCAATAGTTTATTTTTATATGAAATATTTAATTGTGATTAATCACATTATTTCTGGAAGCAAAACTGTCCATTTTTAAAGCACTTCTATAATTATAATATCCAAACCATAAAATGAAATAATTAAATGTTGTCTAGTTATCTTTTTTATTTACCATTTTATTTCATGTTTTGAAAACAATTTACTTCAATGAGATTTTCACACAAGAAAAGTCCAAAATTAATCTTGGCTAAAGAGCAAGTATATTCCATCCCCAGTATTTGACATTGGAATATATATGTTCACATTTCTGAGGCTAACAGAAGTTCAGTTACTATCTTCCACCCTGCAAAATTCAACTAAGCTAGGAGCATCAAAGTAATGCACAGTTTAAAATATTTACTTTCATAACCAATGAATAATGCATTACTGAAGATATTGTCAAGTTTAGTGCTAAAATGACTAATTTATTGAGGTAGGAGACAAAAAAGAGTAACAGCATCATTATTAATAAAAAATAATACAATATGTATATATATATTTTTTTCTCTTTTTTTTTTGAGTCAGATTCTTACTCTGTTGCCTAGGCTGGAGTGCAGTGATAGAATTATGGCTCACTATAATCTTGACAGGTGATCTTTGGCTTCAACTACCCAAGTAGCTGGGGAAATATAGGTATGCACCACCATCACAACTGGCTAATCTTTTTTTTTTTTTTTTTTTTTGTAGAGGCAAAGTCTTACTATGTGACCTAGGCTGGTTTCAAACTCCTGGGCTCAAGCTATTCTCCCACTTGGGACTCCATAAGTGCTGAAATTACAGATGTGAACCACTGTAACTGGATATAAGTTTTAATATAAATTAAAATATTTTAAAAGCAGAGCTGGTTCTCTAAATCATGGATAAAAAGAAAATAAATGTATTAATAAAAAATTTTAATATATGACTAAACTAAAAATTGTTAAGTATTTTTATTCACTAATGTAAAAATATTAAATACAGTAGGCAAACTGAAAGTAAAATCAGAAGGAAGCCAATAATAGAAATTTCATCTTCAGTATCAGAAGCTGAGACTTTTTGAGAAGAATTATTAGCAAATGCATATTACATGAATGTGTATGATGTATACATTCTCTTCTCTATAAATCATTTATAAATAGAGGTAATAAATAAATATATAAAAGAAATAAGAGAAAGCAATAGATTGATTAGCAACTTATTTGAAATAAAACTTTGGAATTAATTTTGGACATTTTATACATGTTTAAGAATACAGTTTATTTCTAGGTTTGTTACAGACTCTTAATATTAAGAACTCATTAAAATAGGATAACTATTAAATTTAATGTCTGACAGGTTTATTTCATTAGTACACTGAGAATGGAAAGATATTAATCAAGATTTTATCCATGTCATAAATCAAAGTTTTGACTAAGAACACATAATAAGATTGATTTTTAAAGAAAAATAAAATTATTGAATTTGAGAGACTTAAATAATTATTTTTTGGCAGTAAGAAAGATGCATAAATTATTTCCACTACAAAGGAAAATGACAAATATGTGCATGTATAGTGAAAGTAAAATACCAAGTATAGGCTGGGCTCAGTGGCTTAGCCTGTAATCCTGTGCCTTTGGGAGGCTGAGGTGAGTGGATTGCCTGAGCCCGCGGGTTCGAGACCCGCCTGGGCAGCGAGACCTCATCTCTACAATAAATCAAAAAATCAGCCAGGCGTGGTAGCGCATGCCTGTAATTCTGGCTACT